>NC_041711.1:14922942-15222942 GCF_900700375.1 Denticeps clupeoides
CAACCAGCCAGGCGTAACAACCCTCTGACGACTCAGTTATTTAATTATTTGTTTTTTTATTAAATAATTGAAATAAGCACAGGTTTGCTGGCGCATGTGCATTAAATAGGTACCTGTCGTGGTCGCAGCTCTTTGGGGAAGTTGTTTGCCAGGAGTGTGTTGGTTCGAGCGATGGAAAGCGCGTGCTTCTGTCCTGAGGCCTCCTGTCGGCCTGTGCGCCCCTGACTACCATCACTCTGAATAAGCAGCCAGAGCTGCGGGTCGCCGCGCTGTAATTGAATTGCATCTCTAATCAGTGGGTTGCAGGTAGTTTGGGTTTCTGTGTTTGACAGAAATGTCCTCTCATCGCCTGCGGTTCCAAGACGCTGCTTTTCTCTGGCAGGCCGCGCCAGCCGGTGCTTCACCGAGTACAGCTCGGTTTGTGGAATTTTGTGCGTGAGAGACAGAATGTCCAGGAAATTCCAGTGACGTTGTCACAATGTCTGATTTTCTTTATATCTGTAGTTGCTTTTCCTTTACAGATTTCCTCAGAAATAAAATTAGTGTGATCCCATCCTTCCTTGAAGATTTTGTTAGGTTTAGCTCAGTTTTAGCAACTGCTTCATTTTTTTCTAATCGAATGCAACTCAATTGCAGATATTGTTTGATATTTGCAATTTTAACATTTTGCTGGTCTTTGAAAATACAGCTATGAACTAAATGCTCCAGTTGCTGCTGGAAAACCTGCCCTTCTTTACCTCTGGGTTGACTGGGATGCCTCAGTCACTATTGATATGAAAAACGAGACCTGGACTTCAGGATTCCATGTGAATAACTAAATGCTATGTTTGTAGGGCCCTACGAAATCAGTTTATAAATGGAAAACTGTGTGATTATGGCATGGATGAGTACAAATGAACCAATGCCATTTGACAAATCACATTTAATCACTGTTCAACAAGTTCTTGGGCATTTACTGTTTGCTTTACATGTAAATAATATGTGCATTTCATGTAAAGAACTTTCACAATGTTACACATTCTTCTATTTGAATTAAAGTGCTTCACATTTGGAATCAACATAAAAAAACGTATCAAGTAAACAAACATTTGTGAGACCTGGAATAAAGAAAAAATTGTGCCCACTAATAAAACCACGTTTTGAATCAGCTGATTTGTTTGCGTGACCAAGAGTTTGCTGAACTGCACGGAATTTGCCGAGTCACAGACAAATGGTACAGATTCGACACTGACAGCCTCTTTGCCATCGCTGACCTTGCGCTTACATTGCGTTGGTGTGTGGACGTCTCGCCTCAACCGGAAACACGTGTGCTGGGTTGCAGCAGCCAGAAATGGCAATTATATGCAGTTTACAATGGAATCCATTTTATTTGTTGGATTGTGCGATTCCATCCGTGTTTTCCGCATCACAGAAATCATAGGACCCCATGTTAAGGATAGCATAATATGGCTTTTATGAAGTATTTCTAAAGGCATGTGTTTACATTTACATTTGCATTTATGGCATTGATCAGACGCCCTTATCCATAGTGACTTACAATCTGTAGTTACAGGGACAGTCCCCCCTGGAAGTGTTGCTCAGGGACACAATGGAAGTAAGCGGGATTTGAACCTGGGTCTTCTGGTTCATAGGCGAGTGTGTTGCCCACTAGGCTACTACCACCCTATGTATGAAGATGAAAGTTAAAGCTGGTTCAGAAGAACAGAACAATGTATTCACTGCAAAGCATTACTGCAAATATACGTCAGACAAATGCAAATACCATCCATATTTCCACATTTCTGAACAGGATTATGGGAAAACATAGTATGCTGAGTTGCATTGTAATGCCCCGTAATTTGTGTCACATGAAGGAAACCTTATTGGTTGTAGTACAATGAGAGAAGTGACAGCATGCGTACTGGAGAGCCAAATGGTAACGGCCCGTTCTGAAGTGATTAGGAGGGATTTTTAGCCGGGCCGGCTGAGTTGAACACAGGAGAATGCATGCAAATACTTGGAGGTGAGAGTGAGTTTGGTTGTGCTTAGGTGCGCATGCTTGTTTGCAGGTTTGGTAGATGTGTACAGATGCATCTGCGAGGGGTTAATGTTTGCATGTGCGAGCGCGAGAAGCAGCACCGCGCACGGTATCCTGATTACCGCTGTGATTTAAACACCACGGCCTCACAATGAAATCATCAGTGCATGAACCGAGTGTTGTGCGGGAGGAGAGAATTGAATTGGTAATGGTTCCCAACATCTCTGTGCACGTTCACGTCCCTCCCTGCGCCCTGATACGAGTTATTTCACTCCATAACCTGCTCTAAATTCAGCGTGGATGTGGCAGAGACATGTAAAAGGTACAATTTCATACAATATCCCTGCAATATTAACCAGCCATGCTTCTTAATTGTGTTCCCAAGGTGTGCTGCATCTTGACACTTGAACTGCATCTCTCCACGGGGCAGTGGTGGCCTGGCGGGTACGGATGCGAACCCGAAATTGAACACATTTCGTCACGTCACCATGTGCTTCACAATGACAATCGCCTCACTTTCACTTCACTCACACAGGAAGAAAATGAAACACAAAAAAGAGAAGTCGACGATACTGACCTGTCAGCACAACAGAGAAGGGGGTGGGGATGGGAAAGGTTGGAACTGACTAATGCAGGTTGACAGCGGCCCTTCAAGAATATTTGCACAGCTTTTAGTTCACATATGCCGCCCATCGCATTGGCGGTATGCACATCCTTCAGCTTTCTGTCCTCAGGCTATTGGTTTCACGGGGTACTCGGAGGCCTGGAATACAAATGGTCAAGCTGAGCGCAGATTGAGCCGGAGAGGCCTGAGTCAGGAGCTTTCACCCCGCCTCGCTCTAGCTAATACGCCCATGAAAGCAGGTCTGCACCCTGCATCCGTACGGCCTGATTCGCCTTCCCGGTGTGTTTCTAATGCAATGGCTTTCTTGATTGGACAGTTTTAGTTTCCCAGGGGAGCACCCTGGCACATGGAGAAATGATTTGTCTGCGAAATAGTTGTGATTGCTCAGACTGGGGTGGCTGAAGTGGGAGACACCTTGAATACTGCACAAAGTGTCTTTTGGTCTGAAGTGTTAGCAGGATTAGGGCAATGCTACGGCCCTATTGCATGTATTTATATAGCAGTGATAGAAATGATTGTGGTGCTCTGAAGAGATTCGCCACTGAATGGCCCCGAATTCAGACCTGAGGTTCTTTGTGGGCCCTATTTTCAAGGACCTATGTGAAATGTAGTGCACAGCACGTTAGCACAGAAATGTACATGATTTACAGAAATAACCAGAAAGAAGAAGTGGCTGCTTGCTAGTTATCAGGCCATCCAGGCCTTATTTGTTGGTGTCTAATTATTTATGACATCCAGAAGATTAACTTTATTAATGGTTTTATGAACAAAGTTAAAATTGGGAGGAGCCTATAGGCATGATTGGCAGCCCTCAAACACCCTGCTTCTTCCTTCTTCCACATGGTCCAAGTATCTTGTATAGCAGCATGAAAACATGTCCCTGAGGGTTTCTCTATCTCCCATCAGCCCTGTCAGCGTTGAACATCCGAGTGGAATGTGATTTGTATAGTTTGGACACTGAATAAATTAAAAAGGCTGGTGGTGGTATCATCCACGTGTATTTGGAATCGGGGCAGCCTGAGTGAGGTATGGGGGTGGGGATTCTCACACATTTGCATATAAATGACAATGGGGCTGTCAGTAGGGGAGAGACAGAGAGGCACAAGCCGAGAGACGTGTCGGCATCCCGCAGCTGGCAGGACGCTGCCGGGGAGCGGCACGGTGGCGGAAGTGTGTAAACATCAGCGTGTTACGCCTCGCACCCCTCATCCATTCCACATTTATAAAGGGGGCACATTCACATTCTGCCATTATTGCTGCAGCACGAGACAAGGAGAGAGCAGTCGAGCTGCTTCGGAGATTCCGGTCCGGAGGCTTTCCATGCTGATTTCTTAGCCGATGGAGAACCTGATGACCTGGTTGTTCGGCCACTTGGGGGTCACGTAGGAATCTGGCCCACAGATCAGCAGTTGTCGTGCAGGCCGGGGATCAGACGGCATCTCTCCCCCGCAGGAAATGCACCGGGAAGAGACTTATTTGCTTTGGACCGGGGCCAGTGCTGAGCTCAGGGACCGGTGTCTGTCATTCACTGTGTTTGGGGGGGGGGGGGGGGGGGGGGGGGGGGGGGGGGGCTGTGTTTGAGGCGCTGCCTGGGTTTACACATCTGTGTGCGTGTGTGTGTGTGTGTGTGGACATTTCTAACCTACGCACCATGCTGCATGGATCTCTACAAGTGTGTGCACCCTCCATGTGCTCCTGAGTGTGTGTGTCTGTACATATACGCTTTCCTCTGTGATAGAATGTTTTTTTTTGCCTCTCTCTTTGTTGAGGGTGCACAGCTCAAATTACTCTTGCTCCCAGGCATGTTTTTATGAAACAGTGTATGTGAAGTGGATGGGACGTTATAGTGTGCTGACTGTCTCTGTGCATTGAGCTGTTGCTTCTGAGCAGGATCCCCCACAAACATCCAACAAGGATGTGTTCGCATTAGGAAAAAGGCTGGGGCAGTGGGACAGGGAATTGGAAGGTTGCCGATTCGAATCTCGAACTGCTGAGGTGCCACTGAGCAAATCACCGTCCCCACACACTGCTCCCCGGGCGCCTGTCATGGCTGCCCACTGTTCACCAAGGGTGATGGTTAAAAGCAGAGGACACATTTCACTGTGTCATAGTGTGCTGTGCACTTTCACTTCACTTTTCATCCTCATTTGTGAAAGTGTGAGGCAGCGATGCTAAATTAATTTTAGTAATGCCTCTGTTTTTAATTTGAATTAAGTATGAGGGCAGGTCTCTGAGTGATGATTCATGGGTGGCTTGGGCTGTTTCTGCTCATCGCTTTCCTCCAGGGAGCAGCCAGCTCACCTATCTCCTTAAACAGACGGCACAGACACGCCCCTACACATCCCCAACACTCCAGAACCCGTGTTAGGCACCCAAATGTTAATTGCGTTTAATCAACCTCAGCACTGCATTTGTTTTCTGCGCACGCACACAAATCATCTTGCCAAAAAAAGAAACAGAAACCTTCTTGGCTCGGTCATTTATAATAAGCCTGAGGAACATGGTTAGAATTTGGAGAGGAATGCAGCATTCTCACAGCCGTGCTAAACATCCACATGAAAACAGTTTAATTGAAACCGCTTTGGGGGGAGAAATCATTGCGATTATGAACTCTCTTCACTTTCACCACTTAATTAAACCGCTGACATTCTCAACAACCCAGATCTGAAATGAATAATCAATCAGTTGGCTGCAGGATGTTTTTTGGAAGGGGTGGAGCACCACCAGCTAGACTCAGAGAGAGTTATGATTTTAGTCAGTAACTACCTCCACTTTACAGCCCTGATGCTGGACTGCTTTCAAAAATAAAGCAAAATAAGCCGGGGAAAAAACAGCTTTTTAATAAATTGAAAATGGAACTTGAGAGGCTCTTTGCATTATTTATGTAAACTGCATTAATATGAAGCCATTCAATTTATTATGCATATACTGTACACTTATGCATTTAAATCATATGGTTCAAAGATATCATAAAATCAAGATCTCTCCCATGCAGTGTAAAATGGATAGGTGTACTATACAGAGCGATAAATGGATTTCTGTACTATCAATAAAAAGAAGTAAACAAGCTATGTTAATAGTTTGTATTGTTGTTTTGTTAGCTACTAGCTTGTGGAAATCAGAGATTTTTACTTCAAATAAACATTTTTGTTGTCGCGGTTACGCGTTAATGTTAGGCTTAGTTTTTATTTGCTGGTGGTTTGAAAAGCTTTTCGGTCTTATAAATAATTTAAGTCACAAAATGATTATAGTTTAATCGTGTGGTTAATGATTATAGCCATCGTGTGGTGCAGGCATCATCTGTTTTCATCCGCTAATTACCAATTACACTGACGTCAATCAGCATCTCACGATCTTTAAGCATTCAGCTACTGTGTACCGCAAACACACAAGTGACGGAACCTGAAACAACATTATTGTAAAGTCACACACCATACCATTTACATGCACTCCACGTTCATCCTGCTGACATTTTTTAACACATTTTTAAAACTCTTCCTTATGTCCTGCAAAACCGAGGCCTTTCCACTGTTGATGATTAAGAAATATACTCTAATTACGTTTAGCTATGTTAGCGTTTTCAGATTAGCATGCAACCATGCGGTTATTAGTGATGAACAAAAAACACTGCTTAATTAGTCAGCCCTTGATTAGTAAAGTTAGCCCCTTGTCCCTTTCCCTTTGTTGCCATGGCAACAGAGAATTGTAGCACTTTAATAATTTCTCTCCTATGTTTGGAAATGTCAAACAGTGCCAGTCTGATACCAGACTTCTCCTAGTTTTAAAGAAGGAAAATTGGTTTTTATTTATCACTTTAATACGGTTCCCAAAGCCAGGTCTTCAATTAGCTTTTTTCCCCTGCTGCGCTAATTAGCTGTGTAGTTTATTCCACATGCACAAAATTAGCATCCTAGCGTCTTTTTAGGAACTGTGTGCAGATCCTCTTCAAATTTGGCTATGGAGGAGTGGGGTTGCTGTTGTGGATTTTAATGAAATTGCGTGGATGAATAATGGGACATGCTTTCCTTCTGTTAATTAGCTACTGTGCTGCTTCTTTTGTAAAATAAAACATTCATAGAGACACAATTAGCGTAGCCTGTTGAGTGCTCGGCAGCTGTGCACACCAGCTGTTTCAATGGAGAAGGGTGGAGGGATGCAAGGGCTGAAAAGGAGATCGAAAGGGCGAAAGAAAGATCATGGAGGTTGGGGATTACATGGGTTACCTCAGATGACCTTTGGACATTTTGCTGTTTAAACAGCCACACAACTTTCTTTTTATTATCTGAGTTCAGCAACGACTCTTTTTTTATCACCCACAAACCTAGACAAGTCCAAACCTACAGGCCAGTAGTTAAGTTTTACCATTGTTGTATATTCAGGACAATCAATGCCAGTTGTGGTGTAACTGTCTCAGCCCAGTGATCATGATTCCTACATTAAAGACCCAATGACTGTGTTCCCAGGTTTTACACTGTTTATACTGCTCTTTTGGGGATAAATTACAGACTACCTTGCCTGGTCCTGCTGGCTTTTAACTGGGAGCAGAGATGAAGGGGAGGGCGTGGCCCTGATGTCTGACCAGTAGAGGGCACCAGTGCACGTATCCCCAGTAGGGAATATTACGTCACTCAAACAAATAAAATCAAACAAAACCAATTTATAAAACATGCCCGTATGATTGACTTCATGTAATAATGGCACATTCTGGCTCCTCGTTTGCTGCTGACTGCTGTTTCAAAGTCAATGCATGAGAAAATAATATCCACGAAGGAGACATCAGACGCAGCAGCAGAGAGAAAAAGAGATCTGTTGGCAGAGCTCACCACAGCACGTACGCCGTTATTTTTTCAGTGGCGATTTTATATTTCAGCTGCGGCAAACCCCTCAAAACAGCAAATTGACCCGAGAGGGCCTCTATCTGCCCCCACTGTCCCCTGGACTCTGGAGGGGCCTTTGCCTGAGGCACCCAGTTGTCCTCCACTTTCTGGGCTGAAGGCACGTGACTGGTGGCCTCCTGAGGTCTAAAACACACACACACACACACACACACACACACACACACAGAGATACCAATGCATGAGGTAGAGAGAGATAGAGAGTGAGCGAGCGAGGGCCCTGGCTCAGAGTGGGTCACAGCTGGTGCCGACTCTTGGGCTCGGCTGGCTGCGCAGTCAACTGCTATTCATCCAAACACAGCTGCAGGCTCAGTCCTGCCCCACACACTATAATGAGCATGTTAGTATCAGCAGCCTCCTCTCCTCTCCTTTCCTCTCCTCTTCTCAGGCCTAAAATGTTGACATGTGATCATGTTGTGAAAGGGCCATGGCAGCACAAGCTCTGTTCCTTTTATGCAGAGAACTGTGTCGGCGATAAAAAAAGTGTGCGTGTGTGTGTGTGTGTAACATTCAGTAGATCCTCAAAATGACTAAAAAAATAGACCCCCCTGACTATCACTAAGACAGCGGTGCAGTAACATGCTGTGATTTTGTAGATAAAATATTATTACTGAGCTATTATTACTGAGCTCTGCACAGATTTCTCTTGAAAATAAATAAATACATAACTCACACCGCGCTGCCTGTTGTAGTGTAAGCGTCTCATTCATTCGGGTCAAGAGCTGTGGTGGCATCTGCTGTAATTGCGCAATAATAAACGGGAGGTCATGCTTCGGTCATGTACCACAGCACACCACTGTGGTACAAACACACTGTCCCCGCATTTCCCCCTTAATGTGTATTCATCACTGTGGTCATAATGACACGACAAAATGTGGGAGGACAGGGGAGACATCCGGAAACTGGTGAACATGTAACACTTAACAAAGACTTGACGGAGAACAGAAAGGAACAGGGCAGCTTTATACATTAGACATATTAGACATTATACACAATTAGGGAACATTACACAGGACTAACGTGAAATGGACCGGATCATGACATCCTCTGCTTTTAACCATCATCGTTGGTGAGCAGTGGGCAGCCATGACAGGTGACCGGGGAGCAGCGTGTTGGAATGGTGCTTTGCTCAGTGGCACCTTTGTGAATCGGGATTCAACCTTCTGATTATGGGCCACTTCCTTAACCTATAGGCCACCACTGCCCCAAAACAAAGACATTTCTCATCCCTGGGTGGGCTTGATCCACCAACCTTTCGGTTAACAGCCGAAATAAATAAAGCTGGTCACATGTTATTATGAGACCAAGTTGAGTTTTTTTTGTAATTTCAGCCATAAACGGTGAAGCACCTGAAGACAAAATAACACACACAATATTGATCAAATATTAGATATATTAAATAAACTATTTTTGAGTGAGCTAATACATATAGTTTACTTCAATAGTTTAATTTCAACTGTTTACCTCATACTAAATTTTGCACGTTTGACTTGAGGCATCTTATCTGATGTTGTCCCTTGTTTTTTAGGTATTTAAGTTTGCTTTAATTTTCAAAATCCACAAGTATTGATCATCTTTTTATAATGTATTAATTTAATTTTTAATATTTTTATTTTTAAATGGGGGTCTTCGTGAAACCATATTTCAAGGCACTTTATATGGGGTTTTGTTGTAATGACAATGAAGCCTTTTTTCAATCTCTTGAAACTGTGGTCATGATGGAAAGGTTCGAGGTTCCATGTGTGTATCCTGGACCCTTATCTTTCTTTCACTTTATGAAAGAAAGCATAAATGTAAGCATAAATATGATTCTGAAAGTTTTTTAAAAGCATCTCAGCTGTCACTGTGATAATGAGTCGTATTGTCCCTTCCAGAGCCCAGATAGGTCACATTATTGACTGTGGTATCTCAAAAGTAATAAAAGAAAACAGAATATTATTTAAAATGTTATTGGTTTTGTTTTCACAAATGTATTTATTTAGTTAGTTTGTTTTATGTTATATGTATATGACAGATAGCCAGTGACCTGTATCTATTAGAATTGTGCATTATAGGATGTTCTTTTTAAATGGTTTGTCCTGTTTTCTTAACCGCAATGTACCTGAGGCAATAAATGATTCTATTCTGTTCACAATTAAGATGTAAGACTTCTTGAAATTGCCTTAAATCAAATAAAAAGGTGAAAACCCTTTTCACTGAATTTAAAAAAAAAATGATAGGACAAAAAATGTACAACTTCTCACCACATTCCCCCTCTGCTCTCTCTGCAGTGGATGGCTGTACAGACTGGTCGGTGGACTACTTGAAATACAAAGTGCTTCTGGGGGAACCGGTACGGATTAAATGTGCTTTATTTTACGGATATATCCGCGCAAACTACACGCACGCCCAGAGCGTCGGACTCAGCCTCATGTGGTACAAGAGTACGGGGCACGGGGACTTTGAGGAGCCCATCTCGTTCGATGGTGTGCGGATGAGCAAGGAGGAGGACTCCATCTGGTTCCGGCCAGCCGAGCTGCAGGACGTGGGACACTACTCGTGCGTGCTGAGGTAAGGCTTTTGCTGTCTCCTCTGTCCCTGGAAGTGCTTTGCTACAGAATTAGTGCAGCCAAATGGAAGGTGATCATTGCTATGTCGGGACCCTCGGGGCAGTACAGCCCCTGCTTCTCCTTGGGCACCGCTGGAATTGTAAGGGACAGGAGTTACTGGAAGAGAGGTTGTTTAACAACGCTCTTTTGACCAATCCTCTCAGCCCCTATATCATTGGATGCAATAGGCTCCAAAAACGGGCCCTCTGCCGAGCGAAAGGATCTGCTTACTTTAACATGCTAAATTAATTTTTTATGCATCCCACGGTACCAATACGGCATCAAGTGCTATTGACAAATCCATAACTCTCCAGTTGCTGAAAGGTAAAGGAGCTGCAGGGAGGGTATAGAGATTAATTCACAACAGACACAGAATAAGGGAAGATGGAGAGATAAGTAGAGTGAAGGAGTTGGGGGGAGGGGTGGGCAGATAAAGGAAGCTCTGAAGACCTCTCCATCGCCCCTATCTACCCTCTCGAATAAAGAAGGCTGAAGGCTGTGTGATTTATGACGTTTGTAGCGTTGTAAAGTTTCAGCGACTGGAGCGTTTCATTAATTTAAAGGTCGTTTGCACCCATGTGAGTGTAAGGTCACGCTGTGCATCGCTCAGGCTGCCAGGCTTCTGGCTTTTTTTTTTCTCCGCACAGGAAAATGTGCATCGCCTGTAATGGAGCATTTCATCATGCTGAGTGATTTTGTGTTTGTGTAATTAGCCATTTTGTGATTATGAACATTCATATCATCATATCATATCATAGTATTATGTAGAGAGTCATGTATTCAAAAATTTTTTTTTCATATATAACTGATCTAATGCACATTTTTTATACAAATCTCAGATTTGAGACTGCAATTAGTCACATTTATCATTAAATGGTCCCATGACCATCATTTGATCATCATAATAATATAGCTTAAAACCAATATGTCTTAGAAGGTTTGGTCACCAATGACTGTCATTGAAAGCAGAGCAGAGCAGAGTGAGAGAGTGTATGCAGCAAAAGAAAACATAAACCCAATTGGAGTTTGCCGCAAAGAGGTGGGTTAGTTGTCCCTTTTTAATATTCGCTGTAACACCACCGGTGGGAGAGGGAAGAGATAAATCGTGAGATGAGTCGAACAGGTTTGGGAGCTGCGTGCCATTTCAGCGTTGACTGAGCGCCAAACACGGGGTCAGTGCTGAATATCAGCTTTGAGAATTACTCAGTTCACGTGACAGTCTGAGCATTTCGTTCTTCAAGGATTTACAAAAATAAACAGACAAAAGAAGTGGCTGCAGGCTAGTTGTCTGTACCTTGGTGACGTGGAACTGACTAACCACCCCAGCCCTTGTGTGTGTGTGTGTGTGTGTAACAAAGTTTTTAAAGATGAGGCATGACTGACAACTCTCACACATCCTAATTCCTCATTCTAGACGATTGAATCCCCTCCTGTCATCACACGCCCAGTTGTAGGGCAGCGTCCATCTCCTCCCTTTCTCCTCCATTTTCTACACTCATGATAGTGACTGTTGCATTTGGGAACAAACACAGTCTGCATCTGCCATTTAGAAATTTACATTTACATTTACAGCATTTATCAGACGCCCTTATCCAGAGCGACTTACAATCAGTAGTTACAGGGACAGTCTCCCTGGAGCAATTTAGGGTTAAGTGTCTTGCTCAGGGACACAGTGGTGGTTAGTGGGATTCGAACCCGGGTCTTCTGGTTCATAGGTGAGTGTGTTACCCACTAGGCTACTACCACCCTATAAATCATGATGAAACTGTAGTATTTTTCTTTACTCTTGTTGCATTTAATAATCAAATAATGCAGCATATGTGTTTGGGAATGACGCCCAGGCCTATTTCAACTTAGAAATGCTCCATGGGAAGGAAACCACTTCTTGTCCCTCCTGATCCACTCGGAAAGAAGCAGCTATTCACTTGCTCTTTTGAATATATATATATATATTGTTTCACGTGAATATATATTTGAATGAATCGAGAGGAAATAAAAGCGCACACACAATGGTCACGAATACGCAGTCCAGACCAATTTGTCATGTCTATGAAGATGTGGCGCTACAGCCATTGTAAACCCAATCCTACCGACCCAGGCTGATCCGAAAGAATCCGCTGCGCCATTCACTGTGCCGCTGAACAGACTCAGCCTCTGCTTGCCTGGGAATGAGCGTGGTGGCTGGAGTCCCCGATACTCCATTCACCATCGGCTTGCCTCAGGAGCACAATCGCTCTGCAGCTGAGTTATTGTGTAATCAGGCCGAAAGTGGAGCAGGGAGATTTGATTTGGATGAGTGTGTTGCTTTTTTAGCTCGTCACAACCGTTTACTTAATTAGGGGCAACACTTACGCCGCAATAAAGGAAAGAAATAATCCTTCCCTTTTTTGAGCTATGTGCAAACCTCGGCGCAGCTCCAAGTGCCCGGCAAGAAGATGTCTGTGACGGAGTGAAAGAACGGGCTTTTTTCTCTGACGGAGTGTCTGGATGCTCCTGGAATTATTGCCCTTGCACAAACACTCAAAAGTAGCATCAGTTTGAAAAATCCCCTGACAGGCAAAATGTGTCTTTTCAATGATGCTGACAGAGAAGAAGAAGAAAAAAACTAAATGATGCATCTTACAATAAACCCTCATCTAGTTCCACACGTACGGAAACAAGCCACTCACCTATTAATCAGAAGACCAGAAAGCCCCAGGTTCAAACCCCACTTACTACCATTGCATACCTGAGCAAGACCTGTAAGTACTGATTGTACGTTGGGCGCTCACGTTTTTAGGTGGCAGTGGTGACCTAGCGGTTAAGGAATCGGCCCCGTAATCAGAAGGTTGCTGGTTCAAATCCCGTTCTGCCAAGGTGCCACTGAGGTGCCACTGAGCAAAGCACCGTCCCCACACACTGCTCCCTGGGCGCCTGTCATGGCTGCCCACTGTTCACTCAGGGTGATGGGTTAAATGCAGAAGACAAATTTCACTGTGTGCACCGTGTGCTGTGCTGCTGTGTATCACATGTGACAGTTACTACACTTTATCTTTACTTTATGTAAGTTGCTCTGGATAAGGTTGAAAATGTAAATGTTTGAGGAAGCACTCGGGTACAGATGACCCTGAATAAAATATTCTGAAAAAAATGTTACACCAATATTTTCAGGATTTAGAAATAATATAGAACATCTTGGAATGTACTTGAAGCTCCACTTTCAGATATCTGATTATGTGCAAGGAATTGGATTGTTTCAGCCAAAGTAATCCAACAGTGCACCACATTACTCACCCAAATGTTCCGATAAGCATTTTGTACAGTATTTAAACTACCTTAAAGAATCATATTCACATAGTTTTCCTGAATTTCCTGCAGACCTGAAACCACATTTCATGTCATATATAATATGTATAATGGATTAATTATGATACATGTATATGCAATTAAATATTCCATTACATACATAACAACTTATGAAGGCACAGATAGCAATAGTGAGATTTGTGCACATGGCAGCTGAAGACATTTATATGCACAAAAAAAATAAAAAAAGGTTGAATATATGGATGTCAGATGTTGACAGTAACTTCAGCTTTTCAACTCTTCTAGACACAGGAGTTTTGGACTTTTGGGCTACTTTTAGGCCAGTAAACCTTCGTGCTTGTCATTTTTCTGCCGCTTGGCCATGCAGCCCCCTCGACGGCTCAGTATGCAGGGAAACTGTATATTGTGTGTATGCATAATTGTATGGTAATAACTTATTAACCTCCTAGGTAAAGGGTGTCCTTTCCTGAATGCCTCATTAGTTTGCTTCATTATAAAAGGCAGTTTGTAGAGGAGTTCCTACTCAAGGCAGGAAAGATAATAAAAAAATAACACACAAGTTCATTTTAAAGCAGCAGCACAGCCTCCAGATACACACCATGGGTGGGAATAACAGAGTAACAGTGTTATGGAACACAATATGTTGCCCAGTATAACAATGATATCACAATAATGCTGAAAAAATGCTGATCCTGTAGTTCTCCATATACTGCAGGACCGTCATTTTCATTCTCTGAGCATCATATGAAAAAATCTTTTAAGTTGTGTTGGAAAGCAGCATGTTGATAATGTACCACTGTACTGTTGGTGTATTGTTGCTGTATTGATTTATTGTCCTGCGCCACTGTCTAATGGTAATTCCTGTATTTTTGTTTAGTTCATAAAGTTATAATGAATCACTGGCTATTTTGCCAATCACAGCATCCAGAGCCTGGGTGGGGTCAGGTTTTCCAGACAAGCTTCCTCTTGAACCCTGAGCAGCATCCATATCAAACTGCTGGGGTTTATTTTAAAAGAAAAAAGAGAAACTAGTAAAAGCTCTTGCGGCAAGATCTCAAGACCTGCGCTCTGGGCGGAGTAGAGTAAACGGTCCTGGAACGTGAGTGAAGGGGACGAGTTCATCCACCTGTCAGTCAGGAAGCAACTGCTCCATCAGCAGCCCCTTATCAATTATTCTCCACCCTCAGTTACTCACCTGAAGCCCCGGAGAGAGGCGCCCGTCACGTCTCATACGCTCACCTGACTAACGCCGCGGCCGGATGGGAGTTGGACTTCCCAACATCCTGGCAGCAGTGTTACCCCCCCCACCCCACCTACATTCTGCTCATTAATCACCCCCCAAAATAATACTGTGACGCCCATTGTAACATCCCGCACAACAGTGGCAAACCGCAGTAGTTAGGAGCAATAATGCAGTGTGTTAGCATTATCTAACCGTAAGCCATAAATCCTGCGGCCCATTCAGGTCTCGGCGCGGCAGATTGCGGGGATATTGCCGGCCGTGTTTTGTTTCAGCCCGCCGCCTTGCGCGCACAAGCAGTTGCGTGTGTTAACATATTGAATTTGGATTACGCCGTCGGCACAATGGGGAGACAAAAGAGAAAAGTTCTCGTTTTGGGGGCTGCGGGATTAGGATCTCCCAATGCAGAGCAGCGGCTTCGCGGATTTTATTCGTTTTTTTTTCTCCCCCACTCGTTTGCGTGATCAAGGCACGCGCAAAGCCATAAACCCAGACTGCGAATAAATACACACAATGTGTATGTGAGCAGCTCACCGGTGTGTGTGCGTGTGCGTGTACGGTCCGTTTAAATGCGAGGGATAAATCATCCCGACACGTGCTGCTGCGTTCCGGTGGGAGCGAGCGCACATTAACTACTGCGTAGCTCTACGGTGGATGGCAGCTGTTCACGTTGTCATGGTTGAACCTTGAGCGTCCCCTCCCTCCCTCCCTCCCTCCCTCATCTGTTTTGTTACCTGTCCGTTTCTCATTTGCATCTTGCCCCTCTCTTTTCCAAACCTGCCCACACACACGAGGGGTCAGGGGTCAGCGATGTAAACGCAGCCGTGGCTCGGTAAACGGGATGGTGGCGGGGAGCAGCCTTCAGTCAGCATGCGAGATCAGCTTTAAACCACCACGTGGCTCCCCAAGTGAAACAATCGGGAGATATTCGCTGTCGAATGAAGGTCAGCGACTGGGCGCTCGTGCCGGGGAGACGTGCCCCATGGCGGTTGAGCATCCTGAATACAGCGGGATACCTGACAGATTCCTGCTTTCTGAGAAATCACAGTCATTAACAATCCATCCTTATTTCTTTCTGTCTTTAGTTTTTTTCACACAACAAAACAATCCCAAGTTAAGCGTTCGAATTAACCCGGGAGGCCGTGTGGAGAAATGCAATCAGCGTAGTAGCCCGTTTGCAGGTTATATATGGGTTCCCTGCATGTTTGCCCATTCTTATGCTGTCACCTGCACCTTCAGGGGCCGCGCTCGGCCCCTCACAGTCCCGCCCGATTAGTATTCCGGGCTGGCAGCCACCGGTTATCTCTAAGGGACGTGACAGCAGGAATGGGCCATCCAGGCCCGTTCGTCATTCGGCCCGTACTCTAGGCCTGCGCTATTGATCCCGCTCGGCTGTCAGGACGAATGAAGGCGCAGTGACTAAAGAGGGACTTACATGTGTGATGTATGCCGCAGCACATTTACCATACCTGACAAGGCCTGCCCGGGTTAAGAAATGGATAATTAAATAGAGTACATACAGTAAGGGTAACAAATAATCACAGATGGGACGAACAATACACAGTATTTTGCATGAAGACACACCCAGTTAGAGCTGTACAAGGCCCAAGCCCGACAAGTACATATTTTTTAAATGAACTATTCACTAAACAAAAGGTGGATGTGTTGTAAGGGGTGGTAGTAGCCTAGTGGGTAAGACACTCGCCTGTGAACCAGAAGTCCCAGGTTCAAATCCCACTTACTACCATTGTGTCCCTGAGCAAGACCCTTAACCTTAAGTTGCTCCAGGGAGACTGTCCCTGTAACTACTGATTGTAAGTCGCTCTGGATAAGGGCGTCTGATAAATGCTGTAAATGTAAATGTAAAATGTACTGTTAACTACGCCTATCAGTGAACAATAAAAAGAATCTTGTTACAGTGAGAGCTCACCACATTATTGTAATGTGCCCACACACACAGCTCTTTTGCTCTTTTTTTCCACACCCCAGACTTTGCTTTCGTCACCGGTGAAACCGAAGTGTAATTGCTAGAGGCATGCGTTCGTTTCACCTCCTTAGCATCCATTTTTGCATCTTTCTTGCGCTAATTGAAACGCATCACCTGACCACTTATTGTGCAAGTCCAAGCATGGCCCAGGCCCACATGAAATGATAGAAATTAAGCCCAAACCCATCTGGTTTGGATATATATAAAACATGCATGCATATAGCACATAATGCACCTACAGTGGTGAAGTATTTTTTAAAACCAACTGACAACATAGCTACTTAATTTGCAATAAAATCAAAATAATTGGCCAATGCATTTGTATTGGAAAATTGCATGAAACAACTTGATTGGTTGGCATTTGCTCTGCACTCTATTAACTTTCAAAATGTGTAATTAGTTAATTTTTATTTGATTGACAATCTTATTAAATATGACAACTAAGATGTGCTGCAAGATTAGTGGCTGCTTTATTATCTTTGTGTGGTGTTTGGGTCTCTGGGACCAATTTCAATGTTTATCAAATGGAAAAATGTTGCAAAATATTAAAATATGTACTTTTCAGTGACATCACGTTGCATGCCCCTCCTCTAGTGGAGCTGCATAAATATGTAGACCGCACAGCAGTTAAGTATATAACATGGATGCATATGACGTGTATGATTTAGACGGAACCTGATCTCTGGTTTAATGAAATATGTAGACCGGTGGTGGAGTAAAGACCAAGTACAGGACACATTGGGGAGTAACGTGGGGAATTTAGCTGTCACTTCTATGCAAACCCATCGTGAAAGGATGCTTTGATAAAATGATGTGATGAAAGGCGTTGTTAAGTGCCCCGGAGTAATCTCTTCAAACACAAAGCGCTACGAGGCTAATCCGTAAGCAGCCTGAGACAACACACACTGCGCTGGCTTATCTCTCACTATTAACCAAAGACAGGTTGTTAGACACATGCTGCTGCTTCGTCCATATTGTCATGTCTGGCTCCTGGGTAGCGACCTTATTTGGCGTTGGACTGAGAAACAAAGAGCTCCGTTTGAATACGATGTCATTATAGGTCTATAGCAAAATCCCTGTGAAATTAAAACTATTCCCCAGTGGTAGAAACAGGAACGGAGATGACCTTTCCTGTATTCCAGCTTAGATTGTAGATGTTTTCTTTTTTTTTTTTTTTTAACTTTTTAGCCTTTAATTTAGTTTTATTTCCTATTCTTTCTATGATGTAGCACTTATTACACAATTTTTACGTGAAAAAATGGTCAGTATCTCAGTCGGCTCTCTGCTAATAGACAAAATATTTATTTTGTGCTTTATCAGCGAACAGATGAAATTTGCTGATTCGAGTAATTGTGTATGAATAATTCAACCAAATTAGGTCAAATAAGTACATTTTATTATTGTTGTTGATTTATGGTTTATTGGTACTGGGTGGTGAGGGTTTTGGTAACTGCAGGGATGGAGAACTGATGTAGATTTAAACAGATATCATCTTTCCAGAATTATTGGAGATTTTTCCTGCTCTCCTGCATCAGCTCCCTTAACTTAAGTTACTGCTGAGGAGTCCGACTGTGGCATCCGTGAACCCGCTTGGCAGCACAAGGTTCCCCACTACTTGCCACATCACTTGCCATCAGCTAGAACCTCCTCCGCCGACTACGCGGCCCACTTCGCGTTAAAGGTCAGGTTTGACTAATTTCACAAATGGAACCATCTTTACTTGAGTGTGAACTATGGGCATATGTGTGCCTTGTAAAATGTCAGATTGGGCTCAGATTCTGTACATATGAGGCACTTAGCCCCGGCGATGGTGCTGGTGGTTTCAAATCCCAGACCAAGTTCTGTTTGTTTTAAGCAATAATGCAAGATTGAAGGAAATGTTTCTGCCTCCTGTACAGCTTGCCAGTGTGTGTGTGTTTCTTTTGAGCGTGCCCACCAAGGTCCCCAAACTGGCTCTACTCAGAGTAAGGCCCAAGACAGGGCGCCAGGATCTGATAGCCGAGACGCTGACCTTCTCTCCTCATATCTGATGCGTCTTTTTATCAGGCAGACAAAATGTCAGAATCCAGTTCTTCAGCAAAATCAAATTGCCGCAGCCCTCACCCCTACCTCCATCACCACCGCCTCCAAGGCCCCCCAACACAAGACAGCCCAGTCAACTGCAATGCTGCGGCTGTCACTCAGGAGATGAAAGACACGATATGAAAAGTGAGCCAGCCTTTGAGAAAAAAATAAAATAAAATAAATTTAATCCATCCATGCAATCGAGTATGACTGTACTGCAGGCTGCTTCATCCTCTACCGTCCATCAGTGTGCATTACCATGTTCTCTTCACAAAATGCACGTGATATTTATATGTGGGTGAATGTACCCCCAGGATCCAGGTCAGGTGGCCAGCAGACGTAGGAACCAGTGCAGCGCCGGAGCTAACATCTCTAACGTTCTTTATGGCATTTGGAGAAGAACGATTTCCCGGTAACGGTCCGGAGGCTGAGAATGACAGACTACAAACCTTGTAGACGAAGTGGGGTGACATACCTTCAGATATTTTAAGAGAATGTGTGATAATGAGGATATTCGTGAGGATATAGAATAAAATACTTGCATCAGCGATTGCACTAAATGTTGCAGCCTGCTATCTGAAACCATGAGCTACAGTCATTGATGAGTAACTCTCGCATTCTGTTGTTGAATCTGTTGAATCTATTTAGCATAACTATACCTTTAAACCTTTTAACTCCTCAGCGGTTACAGCAATGGTGATTGAGTCCTTAATCAATCCACGTGAAGCTTTTAATTTAAGGTGATTACATTCCGTTTCTTCTGAATATAAAAGTGCTGGAATATGCTTCGTCTCAGTTCAAATCATTTGACCTGGTAAACAAATTGGTGTGCAGTGCAACGTTCTGCAAGAATTTTCCTCTACATAGAATTTGGACAGAGGGGTCGTTTGTGAGGGGAGGGGTCTGGCGTTTAGGTAGAGAAACAGAGAGATATGGAGTGATAGCAGGTAAACAGTGACGGGCATGGTTTTAAAAGGAGGCTAAGTGGGGGGATGTTGGACCGGCCGTTAATCAGTTGGCCTCGCGGGCTGACACATGAGTTATGGCCTGGCCTCAGGTAGTGGCCCCAGCCCTCCCGCCAAACGCCTTGACCTTCGTTTGGGTCATAAATAATGCACCGGCCGTAAACGACTGATTTAGGGTAATGCACGGCCTCTCTAGCTTGACAATACTGCTGTGGTGACTGTAGCGAGGGGGATCTTTAAAGCCCTCCCCCGGGACCCCTCCCAGCTGATTTGGCATCTACTCGGCATCTCCAGGCTGGGGCCATTGCTAACAGAGATGAAGCGATAGTGGCACTGCTGTTTGGGGATTAATTGAAAGCGACTACATTGGGGCCAAAGGTCGGCACCTTTCTCACCCTTGAGCATTGGCATTGGCAAATTCCAGACAGCAC
This sequence comes from Denticeps clupeoides, assembly GCF_900700375.1. Taxonomy (NCBI): domain Eukaryota; kingdom Metazoa; phylum Chordata; class Actinopteri; order Clupeiformes; family Denticipitidae; genus Denticeps; species Denticeps clupeoides. The sequence continues at coordinate 14,943,061 of NC_041711.1, forward strand.
AATTTCCTGTATTATTTTTCCCGGATATAGAGTTTTCCTGGAATTGCGCTAATCTGCTTTCAGACAGATAAAAGGCGAACAGAGCTGGGATTAAAATCAAACAGGCAGTGGGCAGGTTGTGCCCTATTGATGCATGGATGTTGACAATCAGGCCCAAGTATTTCCAGCGGTCCTGAAGTGGACGTGGACGAGTTCGAAGGCCCTCCCCTCACATCGTCTTCCCATTCTGCTCTGCCACAGCCGATCTTTTTAATTAAGAGAAGAGAGAAATCCTTCAGCAGTGCTCCCCAGAGGTGCAGGATAATCTTGAGAGCAATTCACCACAATTCCTGGCCTTGTTGTTCAATTTCGCAGCCAGTAGACGGTGGGCCAGAGGACACTCTCCGTCTCGTTTTTTTCTCAAGCACAGGCTTTGTGAGACGAAAAGGGGGGAATTAGTGACTGATCCTAATGATTCAACTCAGTGAGGGTCTTGGTCCACAAGCTACCTAATTTCCATGGAGCAGCTGCTACGATCTCTGCTACGTGATAAATTCAACAATGGAATATCCACACATGCAATTAAAGTAGGAGCAGGCAAAAGGCCTGACCTACTTTTGCAGATGTTGACTCGGCTCCACCAAGCTTATCTGATGTTATCTGAATGCAGGCAGACTTCTGGATCTTCTATACATTGCTGAATAATTAGTAGTGATCAAATGATTAAGATGCACTTTTTACTTGCTTCCTTGTATGATGTCATGGCTCTACACATTAGAATTTAATAATGGAAATCGTGGCACGGATCAACCTCCTGCTATATAATAATTTTCCAACACTGAGACACAGCGCTTCTCATGGGAAAAAAAATGAGCTTTTGAAACCTCAACAAACGTAGCAGAGACTGGCAATGCTTTGCTTGCTCATAAATATGCAAGTGTCCTTTATTTAACATTGCGTTTAATGTCTAAAGCCAGACACCAGGTTCATGCTGTCCTGTGCTTGCAACAAAAAAAATAAAGAAACGGGGAGAGGCATACTGCGAAGAAGGGAAGGTGCGATGTGGAATTGCTAAATGCTCTCCCCGCTGTGCCTGGAAGGTATCTTGTACATACATATTCTGTCACAAAGGTATTTGGCAACATTTTCACATTGTCGGATGAGCCTTCCCACTCCCCGGGCGCACGGACTGTACTTAAGGCGGCCGATTCTCGCACTGAAATGCCAGTCACTGTATGCCCTGCAGCTGAGTATGCTAGCTGTCAAAGCTGCATTCCCACCCCCCTCGCAGAAATGCTACGTGGCCTGTCAGCACCGAGAACTGCCGCAGAGACAGACGTTCGCGGGATTTTATTAATATAGTGACATTATCTCACCATTACCATGCACCCCTCCCACCTGCGGTACAGCAAAGCAATGCACAAAACATCCCAGTTATCCAACATGGCCGGAACGACACAATGGGACAGAAAAATAGCTAATGAAGCGGGTCACACTGGTGAAAAGGAGATGTAGGATGTCCATCGAACAGTCATGCACAGCTGACGCTCCCCCCGCCCTCTTCCCTCCCTTCTAGAAGGCCAGTTGATCGGCCTCGGCCAGAATATTTAACAGGGAGGAGAACTCGCGGGATCTCATTTGCACAGGTGTCCATCTGGTGCAAGTTGTCTCCGATAATCTCCACATCACATCGTATTTGCATTCAGGCTTCATAAAAAAAAAAGAAGAAAAAAAAAGCAGCACGCTTAGCCTAATTAGCATGTGTTCTAGCAGCAGAGGGTTCGTAGGCCCCGCTCTGTGGGTTTGATGCTCAGCCCACTTGACTTTAACACTATCTGCAATAACAGGCTTCATGGTCTCAGGTTTAACGATCCTCCCAAAGCAAAGGACAGATGCCTCTGTCCTTAGTTAGCAGAGAACTATCGAGTGTAGCTTCATCCCATGCAGCTTCAGCCCCTGTTAGCCATATTAGCATTAGAGCGGCTGCATGCTCCGATCAAACACATTGATCACCAGACCCGGGCTTCCCTGGCCTACTCCTAACAAAGTCTTAGATGCTCAATACCGCCTTGTCTATTGATTTGCGCGGCCCATAGATTTGTGTGCGAAGGTCACTCAGCCAGGGCCAGGCCCAAACTTTCACCTGCTTGCGACTTACTCTTCGCGCTGCAAATCTAGTTGTGGAGGAGGGAGTGAGGCTTCCTGGTGGTGGAAGCGAGGGCCATGATTGAATTTCCCCCCTTGCTCAGTGGCTTGAGACATATTTTCTGCTCAGGTTCTCGCAGGCTTTGACTCGTATGACAGCCAGCGTCAAATTATTGACCAGCTTCGCTGCCAGTGTATCGGCCACGCTAATAAGATGCGACATGCAGCGAAATTGCAGTTGCAGCCTATTGATACCGCACATCTGTGGTTGGTGAGGGGCTGGGCGGGTGGCATGCCTCTGGTCTTACCTTCTCTCATCCCCTCCTCGTCGTATCCAAAGACAATGAGCATTCCGTTACCATCCTTTTTCCCCCCACGTCGGTTACCACCACTCTCACAACATCAATCCTGGCACATCATTTTCTGCTAGCTTGCACTGTATCTGCATAATGTATGAAAACAAAAGGCTCAATCAATCTTCACTGCTGTTGATTCTCTGCGCTGCCGGCCTGCATTAGCCCCCCCACCTCCATTCCAGAGTTTCCATTCCCCCATTCCCTGTTTTCCTCCTGCCTCCGCAGACAAAATCACAATGGCCAGGTTCATCTCTTCCACATCATTCTTATTTATGCTTAAATGGATGAGCAAACACAACACAACACAGCTCAGCATGCATTTGCACTGGTCCGGTGAAGTGCCACCTGGTCAAGGGAGAAGGGCTATTGTGTTTTTTTTTTATGGTGATGCTGGATGACTGTCAGTTTCCAACTGTAGCTTGCCATCACCTGGCGTGAAAGGCATATTTGATATCAGAAATGCAAGCCGAATTTAAACAGGATGTTGATTGCAGCTCTGGATGCCTGGCTGATATTATTTCCTGCTATCAGAGGCGCCTGGCTTCAGCATATCTGCGGCTATTGTGTTTTGCCTTTGTGTTGCTTTCAGCAAGATAACTGTGCAATTGGTACAAATAAATAAACAAGTGCATCCTACAGCATTTTTTAGTTTGCACTTTTCCAAATCAGTTGAGTTTGTGAGGTTAGAATTTTTTTCACATCCAAACCATGAGAATGTTCACATCACATACTGGTCAGATGTGTCATCAGAGGCATAGGGTGAGTCATGCTTTCACACTATTCCATATTTCTGCACTATTTTACTTGAAAGGTTTAACTACAACAACAGCATGCCCAGTTCATTTGGGTTCAGTGATCCTCCGATCCTGTTCAAGCTGACCACAATTGAAGAACCACTTAATGTAAAATGATGCCTAGCTTGATTATGCCAGAACATAATTCTCACCACAAATGGACAAATTGACCATTTCAAAAGGACTGAAACAATACATCTCTCCTTCCATCTTCCTTGTTAGTGTACTTCATTTGCATATGCCCAAATGAATGACAAATCAACTGGACTAAACCGCACACGTAGTAACCCCCAAATAAAAATCTCCAGCTCGCTTGGCCCCATGGTCCCGGTACTGTATTTTACAGCTGTTTGCTGCGTAATCTCTTTTGGACATACTGTATTACATCACTGCCATGATGCGTCAGCAGCCTGAGCTGGCACACTGCAACGTTTGTTTTTACTCACATTTCTGTTCGGGGAATTGTTTCCCAATAAATTCAATCATGGTGTTAAAAGCACTCAGCGTTGTTAAAGCTGCTGAAAGTGGCATTATATATAACCCAAGAAATTAGACTCTTGCCTTTGTTTCATAAATACTTGAATCTTTATAACATATAATCTTTCCTCATTTTATCTCATGACATATCATTGACAACAAACTCATGGCTGTTTTTTTTCTTCTACTTCCTCCAGGAATTCCACATATTGTATGAAAGTTTCCATGTCACTCACAGTGGCTGAGAATGACACGGATGCTTGCTACAATTCCAAAATGAAGTATTTTGAGAAGGCGGAATTGAGTAAAAGCAAAGAGATCATCTGTCCGGACATAGAGGACTATGTTCAGCCTGGGAAGGAACCAGACATAGTCTGGTACAAGGTAAGCCATACGTAGTGAACTTCAGTGCATGTTCATGATCTGTTGGTGTGAAAGTGAAAAGTTTTATCTGCATGAGTACATATATGTATGTATGTACATGTGTGTGTATATTTATGTATTTATTTATTTCTGTATGATCCATGACATGACTGGATCATACAGAAGAAGAAAGTACATTTTAACAAAAGAAAACTTCACTGAGGTTACCTGTGTAGAGTGTGCATTAGCACCTAAAACCATTAACCTAAAATCATTACCTCTGAGCAATCCTGTAACTAACAGTGTAAGAACCTAAGCCTTCTGTATCCCAAATTAGAGTCTTCGCTCTTAAGTTGCATTTGCTTCTAATGGCAAGACAGTCTGAATCTGTTCCCAGTTCCAGCCCCAAGGGCTATGCAAACATGTGGGGAGAGGGCAGCAGGATCTCCATTACTTCCCAAGATCACTGGCGGAGCTCATTCTCATTCAGCTGACAGAATCTGTAAATCACCGCGCTCTCTTTTGGCACCCACACTGCTGAATTAAAGGGAGCCATTTTGGGCCTTTGTCTCTCCTTGCAGTGCGACATTTCGCTCGATACTGTGTCTGATACAAAGTAGAAGGCAATGTTAATATTTTTTCTTTTTTATTTCCTGAACAGATTAGTTTTAGTTTATATTATACTAATTATTTGTGACCGTATTCACTGGAGAGGAGTTGTGGTCCTAAGTCCCTGCAGCCAGCGGCGGATAAATGAATCGGATGGAAACTACAGCGCATGTGTGGTGTGGAACTCATAAATAAATGCTTACCTGTTCGGAACAGGGCGCTAAACTGCTCATTTTTTAATGACTCTGCCTAAGGTCATCTCAGCTCACCGAAAGCATATATTTAGATAATGTTGTTCATTTTTCATAGAGCAAAAAGGTATGAAGCAAAGAGCTCTATGCACCATGGGGGTGGGGGGGTTCTCCCAGCTACCCGGGGGGTCCTCAGGCGATGTGTCCTCCTTGCAAACTTATCTAAGTTCATCCCACATGAAACTGCAGACAGAAAGGTAGGCGATGGGAAACCCTGGCCAATTCATCAAAAGTAGATGAGCGTCGCGTTAGATATCCGCAGCGCTTCTGCAGTTTCTGTGCGAATTGAATTAAAAGACAGATAATGACTCGGGCCCAGGAACCTGCAGTTATTTGCGCCGCTCCAGAGTGGGTTTGATTGAATTCAGTCCTCCGTGAGCACAGGTGGAGGCCAGCCTGCCGTGTTCCGCTTCTGGTGCCAGGAGGGAGCTGGTGGAAGGAGGAGACAGAATTTCTGCATTACAGCCTCTGTTGCTGCCTGGTGCATTCCATCACGCATGACAAATAAAGATGTGTCCTCAAGTAGGCCTGGGCGATATGGCAAATATGATCATGATATATTTTCCTATATTTTGCCATTTCAAAGCACCTGGACTAAAATCTAAAGATACAAGTTTTATAAGCATTTAAAGCCAAATCTTATACATTTTTGAAGCAGTAAAATACTGTAAACATTGTAACATGCCTTTTCAACATTATATTTCTGTTAAATTTATTGTCATTTCAGCTATATACATGTTAGACAGTACATAGTGAAATGAAATAGCGTTTCTCCGGAACCTGGTGCTACATGTAACAAAATGGAACAGTGCATTAGTACTTGATATTACAGATAGATAATCAAACAATAAACAAATATGTTTTATATATAACCAATATAACAGAGGTAGTGTGTGTCTGTGTTTGTGTGTGTGAGTGTACCTTTGGTACCTTTTTCCGGATGGTAGGGGGTTGAAAAGTGTATGTGAGGGGTGGTTAGTTAATTTTGTACCTCATCGGCCATTAACAATCTATTGCCACACAATTGATGAGAAAGCAGTTTCCTTTAATAAAGAACTTGCCAAGATGTCTTGCACTGCCAAACCGCATTGTGGGTCTGTCATTTTAAACAATTCAACATGTCACATGCGAGGAACAAAGCTTGGTTGTCTCAACACACCCACCATCAAGAATTAACAAGACACAATGCATACGGTCACAACAGAAATGGTGTAGGAAAAGGTACACTCTGACTGGCAGTTGTTGCACAGATTTCTGGCATATGTGATTGAATAAATATGCCCATTGGTAAATAAACCTCTATCATATAATCATCCAGCCCTAGAAAAGTAATTTGCATATAGTAATTTGTAGTAGAAATGAATAAAGTTGTTTTGTGAGAGGTTTCAGATTGTATTCTGTCTTTCTGAAGGAATGCAAGCCCAAGCAGTGGAGACAAAGCATCATCAGGAAAAAAGACATCCTATCGATACGGGAAGTGCGGGAAGACGACATTGGAAATTACACATGCGAAATACAGTTTGGGAACTTTGTGGTGCGAAGAACGACAGAACTCTCTGTGACTGGTAAGTGGAACTCTTGCAACGTTGTCTGCTTTTTCCTGAATTGCAAGGCGCTCCTCTGACGGTTTCGTTGATGGGACGCGGTAATCAAATGAAAACCAGATCTCTCAACGCACTGTGGTTTTTTTTGGCTGCGTGCTTTGACAAAATCTACACAATGTCGAAATGAGACCATCTCCAGGCTGTTAGCATTACACATATCCTGATTTGTTGAGGCAATGAGAGTCTCACAGTAGGCATCTCGTCAGAAACGCTGGCAGCATGGGAAGCTCCTTCATTTCGAGAAGCTCTCTTTCAGATCGTAATTGCCACAGATGTTATGGCTTCCTATTCATTACTTAGAACCAGTTAGCAATTGTTTGTCACATGAGTGACTGCAGATCGAGGAACTTCAAACAAATAATAATTCATTTCAAGAGGATTCTAACAGCTTTTTTTTTTTCATATTTAGAAAGAAAACCTTCTTCGTTATTTCTCTGCTTCATTGTCACGTTTCTCACAACAGAAATTAGTTTCTCTGAACTCAAGACAATGAAAGCAGTTCACAGGGCGAGGAATGGTCTAAAACGCTCAAAATGTTAATCACATGGGGCAAGACTAGAAAAACAATTCTACAACAATATAACAATATCTAAACACTTCAGTGTGAGAAATGCACCTAAAAACGAAGTGCTTGTACACAGAAACTTTTTATACTGTCTGCAATTTATTATGTAATGCAGTTTGATTCAGTGATTCATTCTACAAGGTTAATTGTTCCAATAAAATGGGAAACTAGCTGCATAACTAATTTCTTCCTGCACGCTGTAAAAATTTTAACTATTCAATTACAGATTTTTGCAATGAATTGAATGTTTTACATTAATCTCAGTTATTAAAACATTATGGCATTCCTAGTAATATGTAAAGCAATATTCCTACTTTTAAAAAGAGAAATTCATAAAATGTCTTGAATAACTTGCTCAGGACTTTTTTTTTTGTAAGATAAGCTAAAACCAAATAAACTGTAACTGAATTACTGATGAAAACACAACTTTGCTCGTTGTGGCTATCAGATCAGAAAGGTGTTCACACATTGAGACACATTATAAGAGTTTTGCATCATGTGCTTTAGCATTTTCTATTGTTTTTGCACATAAGATGAGAAATGTGAATGTTCATTGCTGAATGCTGAAGAAATGCGAGCAGAATCTAATTTCTGTTGTGAGAAATGCACAAGAGCAATAAAGGAATACGCTAAACCGATTGCGGGCCCCGTGGCATAGGCACTTTCTCTCAGCGGTGACTGATTTAATTGCTAAGCGGCAGATATCCTCTAAGCCACTACAGCAGTTCTTAACAAAGACTGCTGAAATATTTAAACCTGAACTTTAAAAACAACATTGTGTCAGAAATCCGAGAGACAAAGCATTAAAGCTACTTGTCGCCACGGCTCCTTGGAGGATTGATACATCGGCCTGCTTAAAGTGTGTCACGTACGTATCAACATCCAGCTAATGTCCCAGCCTTTGTGAGTACATATAATCGATAGACAGGAGCCGACAGCTGAAGCCCGAGCTCGACTTTTCGCTTTTATTCTCTTCACTCGTCCTAATTGGGCTATTTCTCAGGCAACACAGCCACCTAAACTATGGAGGCTGGTGAATAGTTAATTCCCACTGTTAAAGCACACGACCGGCCCAGGTCCTTATGGAGAGACTCTAAGACGGGATTGATTCTGCCGGCGGGGGGGTCAGCTCATTTCCCTCGCTCTCTGTCTGCCTGATCTGATGAATCCATCCTATGCTAGCAGTACTCCGTTAACCCCAGCGACCTGCACAACTAGCATGGGGGGGGGTGTCCTTTGCAGCTCTCCATTTTTGCTCAGACAGGGAGGGGTAACTACAGTGGTGGCCTAGCAGTGGTGGTCTAATGGTTAATGAAGCTGCCCCATAATCAGAAGGTTGCCAGTTCGAATCCCGATCCGCCAAGGTGCCACTGCGCAAAGCACCGTCCCCGCAGTAACCAAATATGGATGCTCCCAGGGCACCTGTCATGGCTGCCCACTGCTCACTAAGGACACATTTCGTTGTGTGCACCATGTGCTGTGGCATGTATCACAATAACAATCACTTCACTTTCACTCTCACCACTCCAAAGGCCTGCCGCTTCTACGGCATCTCTTTCATTCCTTATCTCGCTGAAAAAGTTGCTATTCGTGTTCCATCTTTACACGTGCATTTAACGTATGCCTAATGTATTGCAAGGGAAAGAAGGGTTGCTGGGATACGAGCATTGGGGTGGACGTTGCAGGCATGTTAATTGCAATGCACTTGCAGATACAGGTCGGAGGTCAAAATAACTTTTTTTCAATTCTTTGCTGTCTGATTACTACTTATTACACTTATTAGATTTTGTGGAAGGCCAATTTCAGCAATCAATCATGCGCCTCCCAGGATTGCAAGCATCCCCCTTGTGCCGCACCACATGCAGATTGCCCTGTGTTCATGACAAGTAATTATATTGAGATGATTAGGCGAGGCAGTAAACATTTGTTCGTAATCTCCAGCATTTTGGGGAATTGTGTAATGGGGATTTTCTGCCTTGATGTATTTTTTAAATGAACCTGCCAATTAAAGGACCTGATGGCAGGTAGATTATTCAAATGTAGCCGGCCACCATAAAACAAAGAGCCACCACTGACATTAACAGTGGGGGATCGTATCCAGTGATGACTGTCAAAGCCAGTTAGATTAGTTTCTCCCGTCGAGTTTAATAGCCGTTTCGGCGGACTAAATTTCAGCATATGCATTCCTGGCACAGATAAAACTCGTTTGGCAAGGCAACATTTACACATTTAAAAAAAAAACAAAAAAAAACAAAAAAAAACGTGGACTTTCATGAGCCTGAACAACGTAAAAGAATCACACGTGGTTAACAAGGACATGCCTGTTTTTTGTCCTTCATAGCAGTAACCAAATATGGATGTTTATCACTTGCCTGCTTTAAGAAGCCGCTGATGAGAGAGCAGAAGCCCCATGGCCTAATCTGCAGCCACAGATTATGCCACGCTTATCCAGCACTGCTGTTTGCAAAACAACTAGATTAGTCTTATTAATATTCCGCATTAATGGAAATGCTCCCTGCCACTGTCGCGCCACGCCGTAATCTAACAGGAGTCTCATTACCGGACCTCTGCACCCACTGTGTTGGAACTCTGACTGCGAACTGAGAGTTTGGGGAAGTGGTATATTGCCAGCGTCTTTTTCACAAGGACGGACTGTGAACTGTGCTCTGCCAGCACACCGTAGAGCACACATACACACCACTCACTCACACACCTACACCTACAGACATTTTAGTCACCAGTTCACCAAGCGAGCATGCCTTTGGGTGCTGGGAGGAAATTAGAGAACCCGGGGGAAACCCACATCACAATGGGGAGAGCATGCAATCTCCACGCACACATTGCTAGCACTGCGCTGCCGTTTGGCATCCCTCCTGCATGAAAACTGTAGATCTGTCCACCCACTGGTTCTATGCCTCTTCCCTTTCCACATTTGTCATTTAGCCAGAATGAGATGTCAGTTTCAATTCAGTCGTCTCTCAGATGCCTTAAACTTAACAAGCTCGTCCTGCATCATGCTCTGTTAAAAGGCAACACAGTAGGCAACAATTCATTTTGGGACTTTTACAACAGTACACCGCTGTGATTTTGTATATTAAAACCCCCAAGATAAAACTAAAACATAATTAAAATGGCCACTCTTCTAACTGTGGTAATAGCCCTGGCCCCAGAAGCAACTTTTATTTGACTTGATGACTGTAATGTGTTTATATTTGAAAAGGTGTGAAGCAGCTCTCTGAGTCACATCCCTGACCGTTGTCTTGAGGAGACTATAACCCCATCGTTTCTCATTAATCACGCTGAATCGTCTATTCACTGGCCCACGAGGTAGGGACTGCAAACATCCTGTTCCTGATTGTCGTCTCAGAAAACACTAAACTGCAAATGTCATAAAATATGTAATGCCACATGAAAGGGCAGACTCATCTTATCTGAAAAAGGCATATTGTGTATTTATTCACTTTCATGAATCAACTGGCTTGATTAAAGGTCAGCCGACGTCATTTGGTTTCTTTAATTTGCAGGATTGGATCTCACCCACCTTCAAGTTGGTTTAAAGTCCTCCTTGTGAATCTTGTTGATTGTCTCTGATTTATTATTCAGTCTTATGTTTAGTGACAGTTGTCAATTCCTCGTTGATTAATTAGGGTCTAAGGCGCTAATGTAAGACCTGCAGAATCTGAGCCAATCAGAAGCAGAGGATGGAGAACAGGTACAGGCACAATGTACAGGTACAATCAAATCTGTGGTTCAAAAGAATTAGGGAAAAGTTAGTCAGCAAATGTTTTTTGAGGCACACGTTGACCTGACAGTTTGAATATAAAGTGACCGTCAGCACTAATTTCATTAAAAACTTAAACAGGTTTTTATTCACTTGTCTGATGATAATAAAGTTTTTCAAATAATGAAAGTGTAGTGATTGTCATTGTGAAACACTGCAGCACAGCACACGGTGACACAATGAAATGTGTCCTCTGCTTTTAACCATCACCCTTGTTGAGCAGTGGGCAGCCATGACAGGTGCCCGGTGAGCAGTCTGTGGGGACAGTGCTTTGCTCAGTGGCACCCTTGCAGTTTGGGATGCAACCTGGCAACCTTCTGATTACGTGTCCATTTCCTTTCCTTTGGCCACCACTTTCCCCCATTTTAAGGTAAAACTATTTTAAAGGTAAAACTTTCTAGAGACTATGGCTTAAGCTATGATTTACCACAGCTGCATCACATGGCACCGCTATCTGTTATTTTTCTGCATGAGATGTGGCAACCCTAGCTAATGCTAAGATAGCATTAGCTTCCCTGTTTAATACCCACTTTCCTCATTAGCATCAGCCGGTGGCACCGAATCGCAGCTGCCATTATGGGGGTCATTCCTGGCCTCTTTGCACGTCGTCTCATTACCATATAAAGGATGGGCAGGCATAATTACTCTTTTAATTGTTTTTGTGTAATTAGGCTTGACCGGTGTGGCCAGCACATGCTGAGAAATTCTGCTTGGGGTGGATGTGGGAGTCTGCGAGGACATTTTTGGGGGTCAGTTTTAAAGTGGACCGGAGAGATTCCATCACTCTGCCTGACTTGCTCTCAAGCTTGTTACCAGAATCTGTGCAGCCACTGCTGCTTAGGTGGCCCTCGGTGGAGGTAGGAAGGCGATGCAAGCTACCAACAAAAAGGACAACAAAGCCGCGCCCACATAAAGATCAATATTTAATGTCAACTTTTTATTATTATTTTCTCTCTCTCTCTATAGATCTCCCCACAGTGCTTTAGCTGATTTTGTATATTCAGCAGTGATTCATCAAGGGAAGGCAGCCTTTGGCAGCTGGATGCATAATTTGGATGAAGTCGGTGTGTGTGTGTGTGTGTGTGTGTTAGTACATTGCTTGTATGCGTGTGTGGGCCAAGGGCTTTTCTTTCTGTCAGTTTCATCACTGCACAGTGCATAGTGTCGGTGACTCCGTTAAACCTCTCTGGTGGAGAACAGCAGTGGCATTAGCATCAAATCACACAGTCATTAAAAAAAGTGCTACTGGGCCCCTCTGTGTCCACGCGGAGCATGGAACACACACGCAGAGTCCCTGCTGAACTTTTTTCGACCCGTCAGTCAACCCCCAGTTGTCATGGCAACAGAGTCAAACATAATAATGAGAAGCGCACGCTGCCCTTGAATCCGACCTAGAATTGCGTTTATTATTAATTCTTGATACTTTTATTTCTTGTTTTATTGCTGCGAGGATGCCGGTGAGGACGAATGAGAGAGATTGAAGGATGCTTGGGACAGGAGTCTATGAGGGAAAAAGAAAGACAAGTGGGCTAAGCAGGATTCTTGTCTGGTGCTTTGAGACTTGAGTGGACTGCTTCTCAGTGGAAGGGCCCTTAAACATGATGGATTGCCTTGTGATCAATTGCAGTGATTTGTCATGTGCAGAACCACTCATTTTCATAAACGCATTACTGATGGCCTCTGGGGGCTTGCATGCATGTGTGTGTGGTTGTACATCTGACAGAGCAAGAGTGGGTCATGAAATGGAAGGCTTTGCCTCACCAATGCTCGCTTCAACACTGCCTGGAGTTTGAACCTGAAGAACTCTCAAAACCATGAGAAACAAAATTCTCTGGTCTTTGGTGTAAATACCAAGTATCACATTTGGCAGAAACCAGGCACTGCTCATCACCAGGCCAATACCATCCCTACAGTGAAGCATGGTGGTGGCAGCATCATGCTGTCGGGATGTTTTTCAGCTGCAGGATCTGGGAGACTAGTCAGGATAGAGGGAAAGATGACCTCAGCAAACCTGCTCCAGAGCACTGTTGAACTCAGACTGGGGCAATGATTCATCTTTTAGCAGGACAACGACCCTAAGCACTCACCCAAGATATCAAAGTGGCTTCAGGACAACTGTGAATGTCCTTGAGCGGCCCAGCCAGAGTTCAGACTTGAATCTGATTGAACATCTCTGGAGAGATCTTAAAATGGCTGCACCAACGCTTTCCATTCAACCTGATGGCGCTTGAAAGGTGCTGCAAAGGGCCAAACTGGCCAAGGATAGGTGTAGCAAGCTAGTGGCATTGTATTCATAAATAGTTGAGGCTGTAATTGCTGCTATCAAGGTGCATCAATAAAGTATTGAGCAAAGGCAGTGAATTCATATTTACAAGCGCTTTCTAATTTTTTGTTCAGTTTTTGTGGTGGCCTAGCGGTTAAGGAAGTGGTCCTGTAATCAGAAGGTTGCCACTGAGGTGCTACTGAGGCGCCACCGTCCCCACACACGGCTCCCCGGGCGCCTGTCATGGCTGCCCACTGCTCACTAAGGGTGATGGTTAAAAGCAGAGGACACATTTCGCTGTGTCACCGTGTGCTGTGCTGCAGTGTTTCACAATGACAATCACTTCACTTTCACTTCAACCTCAAGTGAACTTTTTTTCACATTGTCATTATGTGCGTATAATTCTGAGATAAACTGTGAATACTTTCTGGATGCACTATAGATATGGTTTGTGTTCACCAGTGTCACTGAATTTATGTTTTTTGGATTTAAAGAAACAACCAGATAAAAACTAGAAAGGACTGCTGTAGGAAAGGAACTTTTTTGCTGTGTAATTGTTTCTGATGAGCAGAAGATGGGTTATAGATATTAATGACAGCTTTTACACAGCCTAATTTCTATTTCTGGATTACATTACCCCCCTCCTGTAAATACATCACACACCCAGGTGAAAAGCAGCTTCCTTCTCCTCCAATTTCGCCTCTGTTTCCTTTTGTTTTCTATATTTTCCTTATACCCCTTCTAGACAGGGTGTCAGTGACCATGCTCACTACCAACACCAGCATGCAGATTATCAGCACTTTTATTAAAGCCTTCTGATTGGAGAACCAGTGAGTGTGACTTTAGCGAACACTCCTGTACATGTTGTACAAGTACAACCCCAAGGCATTTAGAACGCAAGTCTTCTGGTGAAGCGCGGGGAACACTGAAATTGTAAAATAGCCAGTAACAGAGCTTTGCACCAAAACTGACAACTGGAGCTGCTTTGCTCTGATGGTATTGGATATGTCTCTTTCTATCCTTCAATGAATAACATATTCATTGCATATGTTAGATTGCATTTTTTTTTTTTCCAAATCTAACCGTTATTATAGCTGAAGTGATGCTGACATCAATCCACGCATCTGTACGGAACCAGCTGTCAGCAGGGCAGCTTCTTGTCACATGGAAGTTCTCGTGAGTTTGCTGGAGTCAGCTCAAGTTGGGGAGCTCTCACTGTACGATGGAGAGAGCGCAGCACTCGTAAGTTGGGTTATGTGATTTTTTTTTTTTTTTTTTTTTTTTTTTTACGAAAAAAGTACAGAAACTGCCAAGCTGTTTTTCCCTTCTCCCAGACCTGCTGTCTGTTGGTTTGATCTGTGTCATAGTATTGTGATGAGCTGGCACTTTCCAGGCTACCGCTGCCTTTTTAAATAAATGAGTGCCATCTCTGGGGGGTGCTGTCACAAGATTTAAGGGGCAGTGCCGCCATCGGGGACGATGTCTAATGCACCCTCATCGCTGGGCATACCCACTGTAATATAGTTATATATAGATATCATTAGGCAGGCAGGGCGAAATGACAGGCTTTTTAAACGCGTCTCTCTCATTAATTACACAAGCAAATCAGTCCGGCCCAGCGGAGCTGAGTCCAGGTTTTTGTCTGGCCCTTCACCCTCCCCCCAGGCCAGATCCACCCTGGGACACACTTAAGCCCATCTCTCTTCTGTTAAGTGCACTACGCTAGTGCCCCCCACCCCCTACCGTGCCAGCAGCCGTGTTTTATGAGCGTCCTGTTAAAGCGATGGCTCCTCCTCGCCCGCCCCACATAGCTGAGCTCTTCTTTTTGATTCAACATTCATTACAGCCTTACTACATGCTTTGGTAAGAAGGACAATGAACAAGAGGGAAAAAATTTTTAGTAATGGTCTCGAGGTACAAACCGTTGTTGGAACCTTTTGGTCCAATATATGTTCACGCTGGTGCTGATGGATTTGGGTCCTGTGTGGATTTCAAATGCTCATTATCAGATATTCCTGGCATGTGTCATGGTGACAAGTGTGAGTATTTAACCCGCAGATTACTAAGGCCAAACCATATCCAGGAACAGGAAACCGAATCCATTACGGATATTTGCAAATCTAAAACCCAGACCTGACCTTAAACCCAAAATGTGTATACAGACACACAGACAATTCACAGGCAACATTATAAAGCTGACAGATTTTCATGGCACATGGGTGAGGGGTGCAGACACAAGTGCACAGCATTTTTTTAACTCCAAAGTGACTTTAATAAGGAAACATAAATATGGCATGATGACCTAAAACATGTACAAATTAAAGATGAACACAGAGCAGTAATGCATTCATAAAGATTGACAGGGGAGTGTCAATCCAAACCACCTTGGTAGTTTGGGTTTCGAACTGGCATTATTCTGATTATGGGTCTGTGTCCTTATCCGCTAGGCCACCACTGCCACCAAGGGTCCTGATCACTCGTGCGAAATGAGCGGCAGCTGAGAGTGATCCAGATAATCAGGTGAACTGGTTCCAGACCGCCAATCTGGCTGGCACCTGGACATCAGGCAGATGCGTCTTGCTGCTCGACCTTTCCCTGATCTTTCAGGTGCCTTTACTGCCCAACTCCCAAGATGCTCCGCTCACTGCGGTGTGTTTCTCTCACTCTTCAAATCATTAGCCCAAGGCTAACCTCCGGCAAAATAAATATGTAAAGTAGAATGCTGTAATTATTATATAAAGATTGAACATGAAAAGAAGTTATTGTGCTAAGTGCAGTAAACTGAATACCCCTCTGTCCGCCATGCATGTGCATTCAAAACTGTATGGAAAAGTGTCCTTTTTTTAGAACATATTTTAATGGCCTGGTTCCTTCTGTGCAATAATAGATGAGAAGTGTTCACTTATGGAAAAAAGGAAGGACTAGTTACTTTCTAGAGATCTAGAAAGGATGAACTAACAACCCACCCAGCCCTTTATGTTGTTGTATAATTATTTCTGCTGCCTGGAAAATGTTTTTTTTTTTAAGGGATTGACAGCTCTCACACACCCAACATCCTCAATCGGGAAAACGTAAAGCCACTCCTGTCCATACGTCACATGCCCTGGTATTTGCCTTCCTTCTCTACACTCCTAATACCCCTTCAACAAACGTGACCACACCCACTACCAACACCACAATGCTTTAATTTAAGCATTCAAGTTGGAACACTAATGATTGTATAGCCCCCCTGAAATAGCCCTCGATGTGTGTGATGTGAATCTGTACTGCCTTAATTGGCGGGTGAGAGCTTAATCACGTTTCACAGCCTCAAAGGTGAGCAGGAACACACCTGGCCATCCTCCCCATTGTCCCAACAGGTAGTCAGGTGTGCGGTAAACAGCGGCAGGTGTGAGTGGTACTGCGGTACTCCGTACCCGCCCCACACCTGCCACCATCCAGGTGACAAAAGTTGTGGTACGACACTATAACTAGTCCTACTACTTTTTTTTTTAAATTATTTTAAAAGTTGTTTCTTTTTCAGCTACTGCATAGTGTTTCTGCTCCAGTTTCCGTCACTGCGACGGTCTCTTCAGAGCATGCCAGTCCTGATTCGTTCATCTCTGTGTGGCTGAAAAAACACTCTGTGGTTAAAGCAGTGTAGTGACATACGGGCTGCGGCCGCACGTTGGCCAGGACAAAGCCTCTGGTGACGCTTGCACATGTGGATTGTGTTGCAGAGAGCAAAAAAAAAGTGTGAGAAGGGGCTACAGCAGATGGTCACTTCTTAGGAATTTGCCTGAACACGCTGACTGCCGTTTCTTTTTTTATTAATAAGGGCATCTCTCATGCATCTGTTTAAGAGTGTTACTTCAGGAGCACTAAGCCCACCATCCCCGAAACACAACATTGCTTGCGATTATCTGTGGCACTTTTCCCTTCATGGTGACCTGCTGAACAGTGAAGGAGTCTACTGATGACAGCCTTAACAGCAGTGTCCTCAAATTCACATAATGAGCATGTCAGCAGATGCTACAACTACGGCGTTGCCTTAAAATAATCTTTGCTTGTAGCCGGCTGTGATACGAGGCCTTAACATCTCTGTCTGCACCTGTTCATCTAGCAAGAAAACTGTTTGTTCTGAATTTGTACACACACACAGACACACACACACGTTTGGTGCATACTTGAGTGCCGATGCACACGCAGTTGTGTATGTGCGCATCTGACTATAAACACAAGGGCCCGAATGTCATCACAGGCCTTAATGTAAGCCTTATAGCAGCAGCTCTCTCTCCCGGGACGTATTTTCTCTCTGACAGCGAGGGAAGATTAAATGGGAGAAGCCATTTCCAGCTCCGGTTCTAATCCCTCTGCTGTGGGTGAGCAGCCACTCTGCTCCCGGCTCGCTGAAACTCAGCACCTAATTACAAATTATTTTTTCACGTTGTCCCCATTCGCAAGGATGTCTTTTTGTAGACACAGGCATTTCTTTTTGTAATAAATATCTTCATTGAAACAAACTGACTGGCAAGCTGACCCGTGCTGGACCCACCCTTCACTCCTGTATCCCTCGTGCTCAACAGAGGCAGCCTTTGGTGGGCATTCGACTTAATTCTGCTTTCGGTGGAACCGGTGGAACCACTGCAGAGGTGCAAGACCTGCCCATTGGCATTCAGAACTGCCTCCATCCTGAAAATGAGAAGCACTTCAGAGCAAATCAGGGCTCTGTGCCCACATGCATGTTTTTTTTATCTAGCCTGTAGTATGAAGGGACAAGATTCCACCACCCCCCAACACTCTCACACACACACACACACACACACACACACACATCTGCTGGCATACTGTGCATGCACCATAAACAGACTCAAAATAAGTCATTCTGTGAGCTTTGGGAATCGTAGAAAATTGATGTGATAATGAGTGTGCGTGTGTACGTGTGAGCATCCTTGTGACTTCATGCATCTGGGATCTCTAATTAGGATGACGTGTCACATAATTAATGCCTATTCTTGCCAAATTATCACTTCATTAGTGCCATCACATTCTAAATGTCGGGAGTGCCGCTTAACTGCTGCTAATTGCGTGGAAATCACAGAACAATCCACCACCACCTTCCAAATGGGATTGTTTTATATGTTATATTTTTAAAAAATATATTATTCAACCAGAACTCCAGCACACAGCTGATAACAGAGAAGAATCCGTGCAAAGTGAAGGTGGTGAGAACCGAGGCGAGCTTGAAAGTCATTTCAAAGTTGAATTAAATGGAGACAGGAGTTACAGTTTATCCCTTCGTGATTATAATGTACTGTTTTTGGAGGATCCATGGTGAGCGCAGGGGAGCTTAGATTTTGATTTTGATTCAGTTCCACCAGGCCATACAAGAGAATTTCGCTGACACTGATCAGCATGCACACAAGTTTCTCTGTTTTACATTTACGGCATTTATCAGACCCCCTTATCCAGAGCGACTTACAACCTGTAGTTACAGGGACAGTCTCCCCCTGGAGCAATTTAGGATTAAGTGTCTTGCTCAGGGACACAATGGTAGTAAGTGGGATTTGAACCTGGGTCTTCTGGTTTAAAGGCGAGTGTGTTACCTACTAGGCTGTTCATTTCGTTCAGCCCATCACACTGACAGTATTGGTAATCAAACACAGAATTACTGGCAAATAATGATGGGCCAATAGACTGTTATTCATCACTGATATCTATTTCTATTCAATTTGACAGTTTTCAAATAGAGATTTTTTTCTTGGTTGGGTTTCTTTCCCCATTATTTTTTGTTCGTATATTTTGCTGCACAGGCAGCAGGTTTTCTCTTAAACATAAGAAGCCAACAGTGTGGGCTGAACCAGCAGAAACTTCCATCAGATAACATCATGTGTCCAAATCAAAACAGAATTGCTTTTTACGTATATAAAAAAAACAATGTATGCAATATATTATCATGTATTTGTTGTAGGTAAACATCCCGCATCATTTGAATCAGCTCTCTCATTGCCATGGCAACCTATATTTATAGGTTGTATGCCGAGTTAGATTCAAATAATTTAACAATTTCCACTCCAGTGAAGTTGTGTGAAGAAGAATATCTATACAGGCTTCAACAGATGCATTTTCAGCCAAGAAGTGTCATTACTTTTCGAATGCAATCACAATTTAACAAAAATAACTGTTTTTTACTAGATTCATGTATGATTATTGAGCAAGATCATTTAAATCCTAAACCAAATCTTGACTTTATTATTCAAAACATAACAGACAGACAGAAAATACATGCGAATGGCCAGATAATTACCTGATGCAGGGAATGATGCATGTTTAATGATAAATCCGTCCTCTCGTCTGCTCCAGGCAGCGCCTCGCCATCTATTGGCTGTTTAGGGGAAGCACGGCCCTTTTCCTGCAGCTAAATGGCTTGCAATGCCTGTCAAAGACAATGACAGTCAAATGAAGTGGCGTTTAAGTGAGTGGACACGTTTTAAAGTGAAATAAAAGCACTTATGTAAGCAACCTCCCGGTAAGCTGTCAGGGCTTCAAAGGCCATGGCTGAACCCTTATAATGTAGTGCCTTTCAAAAGGCCATCCCTATGAAAGAACCTTCCAGGGGTCTATCCATCCATGTTATGTTAGTCTCTCCATCCTGCTTTCTCTTCCCTGTTTGCCTTTTCGCCCAACTTCCAATGCTTTTCTCTTGTTGTTTTTTTTTTCCCCCAATCTTTTCTGCACATTTATACACACCAACACACACTCACACTCAGCCGCTCAGTCTGGGGGATCAATGTAGTTTTCCTCAGCTTAGCCGTGGCGGTCAGTCTGCACTGACGTGATGGAAATTGATTGTGTGGCTCCCAGGCTGCTCTGTTTTGACAAGCTACAGTATTTCAGTGGGGGTTGGGAGGCAAAAACAATGTCGGACCAAAGCCACGGGTTAATTTATGAATGGCGGGACGAGGGAAGATGATAGGGGAGGGAATAAAGAGAAATGATGTTTGCTGGACCTGTGTTTCCCTCCCTCCCTCGTTTCTGTCCCTCGTCTGCTGGGGAGTAATTGCTTCTTACAGTTTTCACACTCGCCTCCTGTGTCTAGGGATCTGAGTGGACGACTCTCCAGGCTATTTGAAGTTATAATTGTGGGTTGATTTGTAGTCTTCGAGGGTCATCGTTCCAGCCTGGACCATGACGGACCCTCCGAAGCCTCTATATGGGGAACAAAGGAAATAAAAGCATGGTTTTCCCTACCAGCTGGAGGAGCTTTCCCTCCGTTCCCATTGGGCATTTACTAAAATTGAGTAAATCGTGTTTTTAGGGGGGCAGCTTTGTACATGTATGTTCTGCTGTATGACCTAATGCCTCGAAAAGGAGAAAGAAAATAATGCTGGGGAAAATCCCTGCAGGCTGCACAATTCCAGTCCAGAGAATTGCAATAAAAGTGATGGTCAGCCACAACACACCTGGTGCCAAGGGTACGGCGCTCCCCGTCATCGGCCTCAGCTGCTATGCTCTGTACTTTGTCCTGTTTCTCGCCTTGTCATGGTACATTTCAGAACACTCGTCTGACACACGCAGGGGGCTGTATGAGCGTTTCCAGGTCAGACATCTGTCTTTAGACCCTGGACAGTTATGTGGGAGTTACATCCAGTAGTATCTATAGTAGTATTAGCTATATTACACTTGTACCGCCACCAACATAAGGGTGAGCGTGTGGATCTGAGGCACAACTGATGGCAAATGGGGCCTGAACCCCTGACTTTAGGGATCATCCTTGAGATGCAGTTTGGTTTTCACCTAAAAATAACCTACAAGGAAGTGTCTGAGATGGATCCTTCAGAGATGCAGCAAGATCCCTTCCTCACAGAACACACAATAGATGAGTCCAGCAAGTGTTATTAGAATTTAGAATCCATCATACAAAGTCATTAATTACACATTGGTTAAACAAGCCCAAAAGCAAACTTGTTGACTTTGGAGAATGTAAAAGTGTGCATCATTTGGGGGCAGATTTTGTGAATGCTAAGGAAATACAGATGCTCCCTTGAAAAAGCCCCTGAGTGACGTATTTGGTCCTTGGCAGCATTTGATGATGTGCCATCCTTGAAATTTGCGACTTTTGTGACTTTGAGGAACATTGCCATGCACATCTTTGTATTTACCATTGCATTGTTTAGTTCCATCTATACAGAACATGATTAGCTTTACTGAAGTCACAATTCAGTCCACCATCTTACTGGGTTCCTTTAAACGTTATGGGCGCAGAAACCGGCCACCTTCTGTTTAGTATGTGGCTCGATTAAAATGTTGTTGGAGAAGAGCTAGTAGAGAATTGAGTGTGGTTTGCTAAGTACTAAAAAGCACTTTGGGGAAAAAGCAAAAGACTAATGAGTCACTTTACAGTTTTTGAAGACCAAGAAGAAGAAAGAAACTAAATGCATTGTGTTAACCCACCGCTGAACCAGTAGCTTTTAAGGTTCCCACATTCATGATAATTGAAACTAAGGTCAGATCAGCAAAAGCAGATTAGACTGAAAGGTTTCTGCATCAGACCGTTTTTCCACATTCAAGAAGAAAAGGATGAATGTCCTGCTGTGCAGCTCAGGCTTTTTCTGCTCTCCTTCTGTGGTACTCCTGTATCTTCAGTATATTATGAAGCTCAGGTCGGAGAGGTGGAGTGATTTTCTAGATTACTGGAGCTCCAGAGGGAGTATGTTACAGGGTGCTTACCTTCAGTAAGCACCGTATTCTCCTTGTTTTAATCTCCCCACCCCCACCACGTCAGCAGGCAGCATTTGCAGTCACACTGCAGCTGTCATGTTGAGTTATATAATGTTCCGTAACTTCAGTGCTCTCTGTTGTTTTCTCCATTTATGGCAAGCTATAAATAGCATTGGGAAGCTCATTTGCAAATGGTGTCAGTGTGCACTTGCTTTAAAAAAAACTCACAATATGGTAAAAAATGTTGTTTTAACCCGGGTTTACTGTGCATTGTCATTCTCCACCTCAAGATCTAAAGTGCTGGGCATTTTTTTTACTTTTTTTTTTTATGTGGTTCATCCACACTATAGCTTTGTGATATTGTTGCTTGGTTGTCAAGGTAAGAGGATCCAGTGGATCCAGAAGGAAACCAGAGCAGTTCAAGGTGCAGTTCATCTTATCAACTTATCATCAGTATTATTCATACAGGGGCTTGTCCGCTGTGTTACTGCCTACTTTGATGTTATTAACATTTGCTTTAATGCATACAAACTATGACCGTGACAAGTGTGGGAAAGATGGGGAGTGACAGGGAGATGATCTGGTCATCTAAAGGAAGCTTATCGTCATTAAACTCTACATGGAAATGTACAGAGTGTAGCTCAATAACAGTATCTGTTGAAATGTGTCGACCCTCTTGCACATCCGATGGGTGTCCTGGTTTGAGATGAGGAGCCACATTGTAGGAACCACATTTTGAACCAAGAATTTTTCTAGTGGAACAAGCTTTTCTCCAGCTCTTATAACGTTCTCAGAGTAATCTAGCTCACATGAAGTACTCTAGACCCAACCCTTCAACATAAATGATTCAATAATGTTTGCTGGCTGAGGGTCAAGCATGTCAGCACGGACATTGCCGTCAGTGAAGGCCACAGTAACAGGTTAGCATGAAAAGCATTAAAAGCTGCAGTGTTATAAAATGAGGTGGTTTTCAGGGGGAAATTGGTCTTCAGAAAATCACATATGTGGAATATGTATTTCCTCCATTTGAGGAGCCATGAAGCCCATTAGACAGGATAACAAAGTTCACTTGTCCTTTAGTGAACCCCACAGTGTTCACTCTTCCCTGGTCCTCTTGTCTTTCAGTCCTTTGTTTAATCATAAGGGGGCATGAACTTTCTTATCTCCATTAAAGGGGCCACAAAGATAGCCACTCATTTTCTGAAGGCTGCTGACCATTAAAATAGCCCAGAACTGTTTTATTACAGTTTTGCCCTCTTTTTCTTATTTATTTATTTGTTTGTTTGTTTATTTATTGTTTAACTGTGTCCATCCTGGGCATCTTGATAATTGAAGCAGGCAGATTCATTAGATGCTACAGGGAGGTCAGTGTATTCTCCAGGGAAGATTATCAGAGCGCGCCATTTAACTCTTTAATCCCATAGTTTTATGACCGTTAATCTGATATTAAAATGGCCTCTCGTAACATCTGCCGGCCCAGGGTCAGTACTTTATGGGATTTCCTGCTCTCTTGTGCCTACCTCTGAATGGGGCACTATCTGACTAGCTACTGCCCTCTTCTGGAGTGCTTCTCTTTGAATGGCAAAGGTTTTCATGAACACTGATGTTATCCTAAAAAGGCTTTCAAGGGAATTTTATCCATTAAATGGTCATGTGTTCTATTTTATTTAACATCTGCCTGTCTCTCTCCTGCCCTCTCCTTCTGGCCATTCATTTTCTCTTACACATTTCTCTTACACTCTTACACAACATTTCGTCAGTAGGACTGCATTTTGTAGTAAAATAATCATATTTATAATTATGTAAGCTTTGCTTTTGGTTACTACTACACTTTCGAAATACAGATTTTTACAAGGGAACGTTTGAGGAAAAAAATCAACAAGAGATCTGAGAGACTTTAACATCTTGTATTTTTACAGGGTGAACACTCAAGGCTCATTGATGGAGATTAGGCGCTCTTAAAGTTTTGGCTGACCACATTCATGTTTACCATAGCACCGCATAAAGATTTAGAAATAAATGGAGATGATGTGTGAGCTCATTGCCTTTCCATCCCTTGCCTTTTGGACCCATCCTGGCACTAACCTGCTGGCACAAGCCACTGACCTGTTTGAACAGCTGTCTAGGCTGGCTGTAGCCCATTCCTGGCAGAGTGGGCGGAGACCATAGGCCTGCTTTTCATGAAGGTTCACCCGTGCACCCATTTGGGGTGTAATTTGGCCAGTTTCACCCACCTATATATACTTTCCCATGCTGGTTTAATGTTCTACAGTTGAAGCAGGGTGCTGATGAATGACATAAACAGTGAAAGGTCAGCAGTTGCAGGTGTCAAAATGATTTTTCAATAGTACCTCATCAGTCATTGTTAACAGAATCACTGTTTGCAGACTGAGAATTTGTGTCAAGGAACTACCGTCAGCTTTTTTTTTTACCAATAATGGAAAATATATCAATAAAATAAATAAAAGCAGTGCCATTGACCATTTTGAATTGAATATTTATCACTGTTTAAGAGCATGTAGCTTGTCACAATATCAACACGGCAATTAAAAGTCCTCCTGGTGTGACAGTAATGAGCCTTTGTGGATTTGAAAGTGTCGCACTTATACATAATGGTAGGAAATTTGTGAGGTTCTATTTGGTGAAGAAAATCAGAAAGTGAAGCAGAAGCTGTCTCAGTGACTGCCCGTTTCGCTCATGTTGCACAGCAGGCCACACTTTTTTGGCACCATGATCTTGTTTACATTATGAAACTTTATGGTTCTTCAATTTTTAACACGGGTCATGTTGTTGTTTATGCGTAGCGTTCACTCTCTTTCTGGCAGAGGTGTGTCCTTTAAGGCTTTCTTTAATAATTCAGCAAAGTCAGTAAGTGTTCCAGCGGGAGGCGAGAAACAAATTTGGAGGTTTCATCTCTCCGTATTTGCCTTCAGACAACTTTGGTCTGCATAGCACTAGTGCCAACGGCTCATAAGAGAGAGCATAACATCTTATTTTTTTTAAAACATTTTCCAGGCAGAACAGAGAGGTTAATCTCATGGTAACTTTGGCACTCGTGTTTGTGAAAAATTGACAGCAGAGTAACTAGTAATACCAAGTACAAATATTTATACTAATGTGTAGATAATAAATATGATTTATAAAAATCAGGATTTATGATTTATGAAAATCAGGATCAAATAAGAGAGAGGAAACTGCGAGGAAAATGTGCATTGAACAGAAAGCAATATGCTATTTCAGTTTGACCCCAGTGCCAGATGATAGTAATACAATAACACAATAATTACACTCTAACAACAGGCTAATAACAAGGCAATACGACATAAGTCTAGACTGGAATGATTTTAGGGATTAATAAAGGTTAGAGTGTTATAAAGGTTATCTGCACATGCACATATTTGGGGTGGGTAGCCTAGTGGGGAACAAATCCCAAACTACCATTGTGTCCCTGAGCAAGACACTTAACCCTAAGTTGCTCCAGGTGGACTGTCCCTGTAACTACTGATTGTAAGTCGCTCTGATAAATGCTGTAGATGTAAATGTACATATTCACACACACACACTGACTATATGATATCAGTATTAGTTATATTCCTGTGCTCAGGAAAGGCAGTAATAGTAAAAAAGTACACAGTACAATATGCATTCAGTTCACCTATTATAATTGTCATGTCGATGGCTGTCAGCCATTGGCGAATAAAGTTGAACTTTATCTTAACAGGTGGTAGTAAAGAAAGAGGTGAAGCTAGTTAAAAAAGGAAAAACTCAACCAGTCAACCAATATCAAAAATACAATTTAGCAATCATTTCTGTAATTTTCAGAAAAATAGATGTTTCAAAGATTCACAAAAATGCAGGTTTTCCAGAAAAGACTCCCACTCAAGGTTCTTTGCTATTCAATTGCTAGGTAAATAATTTTCACCGTATTGGTATTCCAAAACACTTTCATAGAACTGTAATAAGCAATGTCTGCTCTGCAGTAGGTTCCAGAGGAAGGATATGAATTGTCAGTGCATTGCTAGAAGTCCTGTGCTTTCCACAGTATGGTAAGGATGCAGAGGCCTTCCCAGGATGCATTGGGAGCTGTCAGTGCCACCGTCCTGCTGTTCCAGCTTCCCGCGGCTCTATGGGGGATGGCAGCCGGGCACAGAATCGTTTCTCACTCTCTTTTCCCTGCAACAGCAGGGATCCTCAACTACATGTGTGCTTACAATTGTTTAGAGATACCACAGGCCTGCACAGAGGTTATCTTGGGGATTATGGGATTAAATGATTTTAATTGGTTTTTATCAGAAATAATTGCATTTTATCGGTTTAAACATTTGATTATGAAAGCTCACCGCTGTTTTGGAGTTGTTGTTTTTTTTTCAATTGTGGCAGCTTGTATCCAGCTTCTCTCAGGCATTTTCTGATGGACAAATCATTTCTCCCTCGCGCCGCCTCTCAGCGTGGTGGTATTGACCGCTATGTGGTGATATGCTGTTGAGCAATATCGGGAAAGCTGAGAGCAAAAAGCGGCAGGTGGTCCTCCTGAAATCAAGGGGGATGCCTGCAGTTGTCCTCAAGGTTTACACGCTGTTCAGCCGCTCGTTCATCAAGGCCAAATTTCCCAATGCGACAGAGGACGGTGGAGTTTTTCTGGCAGGCACAGAGAGTGCAGGCTGACCGTTAACTGCAGTGACTTGATTGATGTTAATATTTATATGAGGAACAGATGGAGAAAATGGGCTGGAAGCCTCTGAGGTTGAGGTAGATGTTTTATAACTGTATTGGCTTGTAAAAAACAGGGGGAAAAAATGCACTGAAGTATTTGTCCTTCAGAAACATAACACAGCCTTTTCACACTCAACAGACAATTCTATAATTCAGCAAAGGGAATTGCACGCAATCTCCTAATTAAAGATCGTATCATTTCATTTTTTTTTCAAGCGAGCAGAAAAATTACAACCATTTTACAACCGACTTCAAAGAAAAAGTTTTCACAAAGTGCATGGGAAAAAATCGTTGCTGCACTTTGTTTAAGTGAAAATGAAAGAAAAGTTATTTTGGCGCCGGGGCGAGATTGACATTTTTAATATGCACTGCAGCAGGGACTTAAATTGCCGCACTGAGTGTCAGAGTCCATAAGAAACTGCATTGTCTTCCCCTGCATTGCTGTTTGCCTCAGCACCCTTCTCGTTATTGGGAAAACAATGCATAATTAAAGCAATCATGATTAATTATAACAATTCTTTGCTTTACACATCTGCCTAATTGCAGCTTTGGGAGAAAAAAAAAAACCCACTTTTTTTTGCTAAACGCTTAAACCAAGTTTTTTCCCCTTCACGTTTAGAGCTGTGATGCGGTACATGTTGTAATGACATGTTGTAATGGAGTGCGTGCATGTGTGTGTTGCAGCCATTTTGTTTCCCCCTGCTGGTTTTCTACCAATATTGATACCACAACACACTGCCGTGTTCTCAAACTCTTGTGCTTGCACTAAGGCAAATTGCATGCATACAGATGAGCTTGGTGAATTGCCTCTGTGCCACTGACAGACCCCTCTAAACTGTGGTGGGGGGAGGAACGAAGGCCAATAAGTGTCGAATTTATGAAAGGCTGTGCTGTGCTGAGACTGATCCATTTTTTGTAATTACGGAGAAGCGCGCAGGTATTGCCTGTCAAATTGGGAGATTTAAGATTAAGTCGAATGTCTGCATTTCCTCCCCCTGCCTTGGCTGCTGGTGGGGCAGTATATGGGGGATCAGAGAAGTGAATAGAAGACCCTCTTTCTTTCTCTTTCTCTCTGACATGGTCCGGCTTCATGAAAAGGTACACTCCAAACAAGCCATGCTTGGACAGAAGACTGGGAGAATGGATTTGTTCATTAGATGAAGTGAGAACATCACCACAGGCCCAGCACCGGCGGAGAGAACGGCCTATTAGGATGGAACAGCGCGACATCAATGAAACAATTAAAGAACGACGGAGTGAATTGTAATGATAATTTAAAGGGATTAAATCAATATGAGACTTAATTAAGACAACCCCTGCTTCTGTTAGTGGAGCTCTTCTTCTTGATGTAGGCCGCTGCTCCTTTTGAAGAATGCTCAGCAAATGTCCTGGTTTTGACGTGCATGATGCACTTGGGCTTTAGCGACTCTGATAGTTCTGCTGTTATAGCGAATAATTTGGATTTTAGAGCTGTTAAGTTTTAGGCTAGCTAGAATTGCCTTGTTATTTTCATTCCAAACTCAGTAGGTTCTGGGAGACGAGTAGCCTAGTGGGTAACACACTCACCTATGAACCCACTTACTACCATTGTGTCCCTGAGCAAGACACTTAACCCTGAGTGTCTCCAGGGGGGGACTGTCCCTGTAACTACTGATTGTAAGTCGCTCTGGATAAGGGCGTCTGATAAATGCTGGAAATGTAAATGTAAATGAGACAAATGTCACTGTCCAGCACCTGCAGAGCATCGTCTATCTGCATAAAAGCTTTGAAGCATTTACATTTATTTATCCCTCATCCAGAGTGACTTACAATCAATAGCTAAAAGGACAGTCTTCCTTGAGGTTAGGTGTCTTGCTCAGGGACACAATGGTAGTAAGTGGGATTTGAACCTGTGACTTTGGGATCTTTTCGTTCTTAGGCAAGTGTGTTTCTCACTTGGCTACATCCACCTCCTAGAAGGAATGTGTGTTCTTTCATAACTTTGGTAAAGCAAACGTGCTAGTCATGCAAGACACCCGGATTAGCTGGGAACTGTGTCCGTAATGAATTTAGAAAATGCCTAATCTGTCCAATGTGTTGAGTAGGCTATTACGTCTCTTCTAAACTGCAGGGTATGTCATGTATGAAATTGGAGTTGGCTATTAGTGACACACGTGCTTGCTGCTTATTTACCAATTTTCTGCTGTGG
Organism: Denticeps clupeoides; assembly: GCF_900700375.1. Classification (NCBI taxonomy): domain Eukaryota; kingdom Metazoa; phylum Chordata; class Actinopteri; order Clupeiformes; family Denticipitidae; genus Denticeps; species Denticeps clupeoides. The sequence continues at coordinate 14,971,849 of NC_041711.1, forward strand.
CTTAGAAGAATCTCAGATGAAGGCCTTGCACTGGATCACTGGAGAAACATACTTGGACCATAAAGGAAGTCACAATTGAATTCTTCAATCTTGTGGGTGGAAGTAGCCTAGTGGTTAACCAGACAAAGTCACAGGCTCAAGCCCCACTTATTACCAAGGTGTCCCTGAGCAAGACACTTTAACCCTGCGTGTCTCCAGGGGGACTGTCCATGTAACGACTGATTGTATGTCATTGTGAATTTGGGTGTCTGTTAAATTTTGTAAGTTTTAATTAAGAAAATACATTTTAAAGTGCTGCTCTGTTCTGATTGATCAAAAAAAAAAAGAGTTAAATGGACTGCGTAAGGCATCCATTAAATAACATGATTGTGTTATTATTCATTTAATTAATTCATTTCCACTGGTATAAGGAGCATGTTTTTACGTGATTTGGGGTGAGCTTTCAGTCTTTTAACACAAGACTAAGACAACTTAAAGTTCTTCATTCCAAAAATATTTTAGTCTAAGACTATACTTAAACCATGACCAGGAAATGGACTCTTTAAATCCAATTTTAAGCAGCTAATGGTTGCTGACCAAAATCCCAGATCAGAGGCAATCGTTTACATTTACATTTACAGCATTTGGCAGACGCTCTTACGCAGAGCAACTTACATAAGTGCTTTAAATATCCATCATTGAAATTTGGTTCACTAGCAATCATCACCAATCACCATGTGTGAAACTGATTTCTGAGCAGAGTGAAAGAATCACTATTTAAAAACTGTTAACAATCTAGACACCAGTTAAAACGTCATGCAATGTGAATTATTGTGCAGGTCGCTGTGCAAGAATGTTATCATCCCAGCACACATTCATTATTTGTATATAAATGAGCATCTGATTATGTTTGGGCAAAAACGGGCTACAATAACACATTAAGGTAGCAGTACCTTCTGTAGGGACAGGGTTGAGAACAAGGTGAGATACAATGTCAGGGTGTTGTCTTGACACCTGACAGATTGCTGCTAGATAAAATGCCCTTTTCCTACAATTGCACTTTCAGCATTCAGTATTGAATGAACCCTTGAGTTAGACTCACGCATGAGTTATTCATCTCATTGATCTCAGGGTGCAGTCAATTGGTGGAAGAACCTGGTGGAAGATGATGGGGTTCCATAGATGCTGCATCTGTGGTTTTCTCCAGTTATTCACCACTAGAGCAACAACATTGGGCACAATGCTACTCATTTGTACAGAAGGAAGTGGACATGTGACTTGGCCAGACATGCTGGTCCAGTTATTAAAGCTGTCATGGAACTGACTAATCAGGGTCAGGAGTAGCCCTACATCAGTAAAAATGGAAAAGATGAGGAGTGAAGTCAGATGACGTTTAATCCAATGGGGTCAGCCTAAAACGAATGCTTAAAAAGGAGCTTTTTAAAGGTTGGCCGGAAATGGAAGTGTAAAACAGTTCTGGCCCAAAACACAAAGATTATGGCCCCCCATCTTGCAGCCACTCTCATCCCAGATAACGTAGCTGAGTTGGCAAGGGCCATTCTCCCACCTCTCCCTTTTCCTCCCTTACTTCTTTAAACACAGAGGGTAATCATGCATAGCTGAGAAGCGGCTTTTTTAATTAGAGAGGCTTGCAGTGGAGCTTTCCCGGGAGCTGCTGGGTGGGCGGCTGATGAGCCCATAAAGATACGCTGGCGCCGTAACGCACCTGAAGCAGGTTCTCCGATCAATCGCTAGCAGCGAGGATACGGCAGGGACGGGTGGTGGCACTGTGAGATAAGGTGGCAGTCGCTCACCCACGCCGTGCCAGGGATAGGGATATAAGCGATGGCGAGATAAAGAGACGGGGAAAGAGATAGACGGCGAGAGTGAACGCGAGCGGACTACTGGGAAAATAAAACTCACAAAGTCAGCACTGAAACTGATAATAGGTTGACTGTTTCCGCAGAACTGCCAGACCACTGAGAAATTTTCATTTTAAAACGCCCTCGTCGTTTTAAAAGGAGCGTTATTGCACTCAACTCTGAGTGGCCCAGTGTGCCTTTTAAATCCAATGGCGTGGTCGGGCACCATAACGACCTGCTGCTCAGCCTGTTATTATCTAAGTTGGGCTACCTGTTATTGACCCTGTTCACCATTTTCCCCCGCAGCATACATTCCAGAACCTTCCCTTGCAATCCTGTTTCATCAATAAGCAGATTATGCGATTAAACGAACTTTACTGTGGAGTGCAGCAGGGTAATACAGGAGTGCTTAAGCTGGAGAGAACCTCACCAGCGATGCTCGAGAGCTGCCGTTTGTTTGCAGTCCACTTTTTTACCTCTGCTCTCCACAGAGACGGCAAAGCCGATGGTCTCTCTCCCCGCAGAAATTTCAGATTTGGTCAGAGTGTTCCAAGGTCTGACGCAGTGCGGGAGATAGCTGAGGATTATTGAGGGTAATAGCACACCAATTTTCCGTTTTGCTTTTGTGTTGGAGCGCACCTCTGGAGATGTTGGAAGCTGAAACAAACCAACAATCGTTTTGACCCCACATTGCTGCTGCACTAATGATAAGCCTCTTCTGGGAGTGCATCCCAAGCGTGTCTCCATAATGAAAGTTCTCTGTTCATTCCTTGTATTCTTCCATTAAACTCCCGGGCCTTTATGAACAATTTATTCTTCCTGACGTGTAATAAGAAGGCTTTCCTGACATTCTCGCTGGCATGTTTTTTTTTTTTTTTTTTTTACATTGCAGTGTGATATCTTTTAATTGTTGACAACACCACAAGCCCAAGCCGTTTCCTCAGCTGTGCAAAGTCAAAAATTTGGGATTCTAATGAGAGGAACGTGGTATTTGAGATGAAGCTCATTAGCACTTTGAAACCCTGAAGCGGTGCAACTTGATGAGAGGAACACTGGGTCAGAGTTCCTGAGCAGATGAAAGCTCCACTGCAGAGGTGGCCCACAGGGTCGCACAGCAAACAAATCCAAAGGGTACGCTCATGCTTGATCCTTTTGAAGCCCCTCCAGTGGTTCAATACTGGGTCGATGGACGATCAGTTAAATCTAATATCACCTTCGCCTGCTGCTATTTGAAGGCTCTTTTGTTTATGCCGAGCGTTGCCACCTGGTGCATGTCTGAAAAAAATGTGCACATTGGCTAATGAGTGCTGTTCCCTCAAACGGTTGTTGGATAGGTCGGACAGACTTGTTTTACTTTGAAATGATCGCTTTATGAAGCAAGAACCAAGACCAAAAGAGAATAAAATGATAAAATAACTTAAATCAAGAAGCGAATTTGTCTATTGCTGTTCTTTGTTTGTAACCTTTTTTAATAGCAGATCCCTTTGCTAATCCCCAAAATCCAATGGGAACCAATTATAGCCGGATAAAATGATGACGTTTCTTTTGCACCTAACTGGAACATAGCAGGGCACTTTGACTGTGGAATCTTGTTGAAGTGCAGTACTCTCATCATTAGCCCTCGTCCTGGCGCCTCAGATGTACCGCTACTTTTGGTAGAGCAATTTGGCTCTCCCTGGCTCAATCCTGACATTTGTTAAAGGCTCACCCCCCCAGAGAGCCTGGCTCCCATCACCCCCCCTCCCCAGTTATGATTAGCAGGCCCGGTTGCGCTACGGTCTGCGCAATGCAGTTGCTGACCCCAACGACAGCGATGCTTCACACAGACAAAAGCTTGATGAAAGGTCATCAGGCATGAACTGTGCTTTTCTACAGCTATAATTACGAGATAAGGAACTGATATTGACTCCTCGGGAATGGAGATATCATTTTCGATAGAACCGGCCTTGAATATCCAGTGGAAAACATCCTGCCTTGCTGAATTGATTTGTGCGATGACTTGGGTCTGGCACCTGGGGGTTAACGAGCCCCGAGGGTGATGCTCTGCATGTTCAAATTCTTTTTCTGAGGTAATTACATTTCGCATGTGACAGACTTCATGAACTTTGTGCTCCACTCCATTTTCTTTCCACTGACTCCCACTTGACCAAATGATTTGCTGCAGGAACCATTGCTGGTGTGGGAAGACTTAAACCTAGAGGTTCCAACCTGCATATCATCATCACTTCAGGAAGGACCTCCTTGCTTCCAGAATGACTTCCTCGGTTTCGTTTATTTTTTTCAAGTCTGTGTCTGTAGAAGTGGTCTGTAATGAAGCGTGTGTGGGACTAAGGTCCCCCTCTGGAGTAAATGGGAGGGAATTGGTCTGAGAGGGAGAGTTAATGGGAGAAGAAGAAGTGCTTTTATTAGAGCTCCTCTTCTCATCCATCATCATCTGATCTCCGCCAGAGGAACCACGCCGGCTCCGGCAGGGCCACTTTTAAGAGCTGCTCTCTTGTCAGTTCCACCATGAAGCCATTATCATTATGCAGGAATGGAGGTAATGGAAGAGAATGGAAGGAGGGAAAGTTGGTGTGATGTGGACACAGTAGACTTCATGAGAATGCTGCTGACATGTTGCCTGCTCAATTTAACAGAGTTCTCAAGTTCTCATCTTCTGGTAATTCCATCAATATACTTCAATTTCAAGCCAAATTATTGATTAGTATTAGTGGGCTTTACTGGACAATATCCCTATAATTGCTTGCCAAGCTACTATATTCTACTTACTGTAGCCATTACTGTTTAATGTTTAATTATTAAGCTCTATTAAATAATTGAATAAATGACAGCCCATGTAGGTGAGTTGTGGATTTGCAGATCTTCCTCTCTTTTAGTAATAACTGAAAATGCCTAATGACTCCATTATTTTAATATGAATAAAGACAAAAATAATCCCAAAGCCAATTTTATATTAGCTGACAATTATATAAGCATTTTTTGTATTATTGGACTGCCCACAAATGAGTTTTGCTGCTCTCAGCTCATTTGGGTTTTTGTGAGTAATGCAGATATTTATTCTTTTTGTATTATATCCATATACATGGCATGAAATGTAAATTAGATGCACCCTATTAAAAAAAATACCACCAACTTTCTCTACACAGAACCTGATGACAAGTGCATCACTTAACCAACACATGCAGAGGAGAAGCATGAGGAAGATAAAATTAGTGACATGTGCAGTGCCCACCCTACTACCATTCCTCCTGCCTAGTTCACTTGCCATCTCAGTTACCAGCTCTGATTTACTCAGTTACCAGTCACAGAAAAACATTGTACGTCTTTGTATCTCGCTTGTCAAAAATAAGATGGCACCCTTTGCCAAACCCCTCTTTAGCCCTGAATGAATGGTACTTCATGTAGGGCTAATCATTTTAGGGAATGGCTGTGCTTCCTTTTCATGTCTTCATGAAACAAAATAATCAATGCATATTTTATAAAGAAAGGAGTAATTAGGATAATGAGATTTTCTGCATGAAGCGTAGCTTGCCAACAAGGAAAAAAATGTTTGTGGATCCCCTCGTTTGAACAGAGTTAGTAATTAATGGCCGTGCATTGCGCTTATGCTCATTTCTGGATGGCTAAGCCTTCTCTGCAGGACGAGATCCAGTTCTCATTTGCTTCACAGTCACATTTGTCATCATTATGTCTGGATGATGAACTATCATTTGCTAAAGGTGAACACACAGAAAATGAACAAATTAGAAATGCTATGTACAACACTGGCAGATTCTCATGTCTCATGTCTTTGTTATTCAATTTTCTATATCAAGGACAGTTGTAACGCAGGTGAATAAGAATACGACGGTCTGTGTCATTGTCACCAGTCAGAAGGTTTGTAAGAAACCTCAAATGAAATGCTCTCTTGTTTGTTTCAGGGTCCCAGGGCGTGCCAACTTTTTAACAGATGCGTTTTTCACGGTGGTAACAGGAAGTCATGTGTATTGCAGACATTAGGCTCTGACCTTGGGGTTGCATCAGCCTCATGGGTGGCCCTGAAAATGATGTCAGTTTTCAGCAGCTGCCTACATAAATATCAAGAGTGTGCATACTTGTGTAAACGTTGCATTTTTCACTGATATTTAAAATGGGCAGCCTGCGCAGAGATGACCCACTATTGTGAATAAAGAAGGAACATTCCCCAAAAGCACATTCATCATTCTGAGCCATTCAGAAAAAAATCTCTGTGGGAAATATGTAATTTATTCTTTTGTCACTTCCAGAAGCAAAAGCATTAATTATCATATCAATACATTTTCTATGTGGTACAATATTTATATATGGTAAAAAATAGAAAATACAAAGCATGCATTTAAACATGTTTTTCTTCCATGTTTTTTTATCTGTTATTTTTAGCAAATTCTGAGGACGATCAAGCCCCACACTTATTGTCCCAGATGTGCATTACCACAGCCAGCCATTGGATTATAGACAAGAATACGACCGGCTAATTTTGGTTGTGATTGGCTGCTTCTCATTTGCATACAGATGTTTTCGACTTTCTTTTGCTTGCTTCACTTCATGGTCAATCCCATAATCCCCTACTGCTGCCTCTCCAATTAAAATGAATGGATGTCATTTATTCCCTTTGTACATTTTTGTACCATGAGATGCATGCTCAGTGGTATTTCTTGGACCAATCCGAAGCTTTAAGCTTTGTTAACTTTGTCGAACGTACCGAATCAGAGCCTCTGTGTTTTCCACGTAACTGCAAATGCAGCAAGTCTGCCGGTGAGCAGCCCAGAGTAAAGTGCAGGCTGCTCCTGTAATGGGTTCGTAGATGCGCTCTGATTAACCTTGTGATCCAACGCAGGGGAGGGAGACCACAGCCAGATCGGGGATTAATAATTAACAAGTCCACTTCGCGGGGAGGGGAGGAGAGGACAGAGAAATGAGGATTCAGGAGGGAGGACAAGAGAGCGGGGGGCGGCATGGATGTAGAAACTGGAGCATGAGACACGGTATGAAGTCATTTCCACCGGGGCCTGCCCTCCCGCTCCGAAGAAGGCTCAGGTTTGTGTTGTGCATGGCAGCGCTGAGCTGCGTTAACTCAGCAGGTCCTGCTTTACCTGCTGTGAGCACTCTTGCCAGGATGATCACTCACTAACTTGGACAGGGACCCCTGTAGCTTGTAGATGGACTACCTGGCTTAAACATCAGCGCCATCTGGACTGAAAGAAAAAATGCCCACTAAACATACCACTCAGCTCAGCTTGGTCTCACTGGAAAAAAATCACATCTTTTGTGACTACCTTAAGGGGCAGTGGTGGCCTAGCGGTTAAGGAAGCGCCCCCATAATCAGAAGGTTCCGGTTCAAATCCCGATCTGGCAAGATGCGACTGAGGTGCCACTGAGCTCCCACTGTGAGCACACACTGCTCCCTGGGCATCTGTCATGGCTGCCCACTGCTCACCAAGGGTGATGGTTAAAAGCAGAGGACACATTTTGTTGTGCCATGGTGTGCTGTGCTGCAGGGTTTCACAATGACAATCACTTCACTTATGCAGAAATTTACAACTTATGGCTGGAAAACGGTGCAGTTGTCCCCAATGCTGCTGGGAATTCTCTCCTTAATCACTGCCCAGTTGCCAGATGTTTGTTAGTAGAAAGGCTTAAAATAATGTAATCGGTGATTAAAATATTGCACTGAATTAAGAGTGATAAAAACATAAAAAAAAAACTTGTCTTAGTGGTCTAAGGGCGCTTTCACAACTTACATATACATTTAAGGCATTTGACAGACGCCCTTATCCAGAACGATTAGTGAATAAAACCTTAGTATATTTGCTTTGGTCTGAATTAGTCGGTGAGCTTGTAACATTTTATCATTTTCCTTTTGGTTCGGTTTTCTTTCACAAGGGGGAAAAATCAAGCAAACCTAAATGTGTTGCTTTAAATGAAACGAGAAATTTCTGCGGGGATGTGTCACTGCGGGGACAACAAAAGTAAATACAGGAAGTTGATCTTCTGTTGTGGACAACTTTCACGCCGGCTTGGTGCAAGGAAGGGCACATTCGTATGGCTTAACAAACATGGGGGTTTATTACAAAACAACGGGTACACACATCAGAACAGGATTTACAGATTTAGGACCTGACAGGGAAGCGATACAAGAGGCAACATTTATACACCCACAACAGCTGCACACACTCAGAATGAACGAAACACAACAAAGCTCTGTATTTACAACTTTGGCATTGTGCAGCAGACCTCTTGAAGGTTTTTTCCCTGAGTCGTTGTTGTGGAAAGTTGGATATGGAGTCATTGGCTCTAAAGTATATGAGGCACTGCACCTCCTCACACAGAACATGTGGGAACATACGACCAGGGACGTCACAATGACTCCCCACGATTCATCTTACAGGATGTTGAGTGTACAAACAAAATAACTACATTTACCCATAATTCACTGGCTTGAAATCATGTTCGGTATGTGTCTTTTCAATCGGCGGATTGCGCTGTGTTCACACCAGACCAGGTGGGGAAACGGACTTGTGTTCAATTCAAGCAGACTAGTGCCATAGGTGTGAAAGCATCCTAGGACTTTTGAACCCTACTTTGAACCCAAACATGACAATAAAATCTGCTGTATCATTGCAGTATGTTGCTTAAATTCATTAGGAAACTCTTGTTATCAGGAACGACTCAGGGGTGTTTGGTTTGATGCTCACATCAGATCATTCCCCCCTCATTAAGAGATCAACATAAGCCCACGGAGATACTTTGTACATTTTTTAACATTTTCTGTTCCCCCTCCTCCTCTCTGGCTTTGGGGTCGGAGTGCTCCTCTCATGCTATTAATAAAGTACGGGAATGCTAGGACTTTTTCTGATGGCGCTTTGAAGACGATAACCAATTAAAGAGTCATGATAACGAGATGGCCCTAAGTGCAAGTCTTTTGTTACTCATCGACTGGCTAATTGAGCAGGGTCTGTGCTGTGGAGGCGAATGGTGGATTCGCTCGCTGCCTCATCCATGACCCCTGTCGACATCAGAGAATGTGACTGGCTTCTTCTCTTCCTTTTGCAAAAACGTAGTGGTAGAGAGAGATTTGGCCAGGAACTGCAGAAAAAATATGATTCATTTCTCTTTAGTTTTCAAAACTGAAATTAATATTGCATCTTAATTTGGCTAAGGAAAAATAAAACAAAATCTCTTCAGATAAAATGCTGCCTGTGTAGCTGGATGGACATGCGAAAGAAGGCCACAACAGCATATTTGCATAATTAAATTCCTATTAGTAAAGGAAAAAAAAACTTGTTATGAGCTGTAATACCTGCTTATCAGGCCACTGTGAAATTTGAACATTCTGAAATGGTCATTTTGTCTCTGTATCCATTTTAATTCATTTTATTTGTGGAATTCTCCAAAACATCAAAAATATGTAAAAAGAAGAAATAAGGGGCCTTTTAGTGATTCCCCCTAGCAGACCGATGGCATGAATGCTCCACTGTTGGGTGACGCCATCTGCTCGCATTCCAGAAATCCAATCTGTTGAAAGCTTGAGTCCTTCTGACGTCCCGGGCTGGTGGAATTTTTAAAATGACCTCGGATGCTTTCGCCCTTCTTCCCGCCCTGTTTTTTTTTTTTTTCTGTCTCTCCAAATAAAGGTTGGAATAAGTACACAAATGTTTTATTTAAAGCTTTCTCATCTGCCGTTATCAAGTGTTTGAACAATTTGGCATCTGCAGCCAGTCGGCCTTCGGAGCCCCAGCCGCAGCAGAAAATGGTTTAGTTGGCTCGGCGCTCTTAAGGGAGCCTATAAATAAGAATAAACATCCTCCAGAGCCCATACCGTACCGAGACGGGGGGGTCTCTAGTCTCAAAGCAGTAAACACCATCTGACCTTAATCCATGTTCGTTCTGTGGCATATTCCTCATCCTAATCACTGACATACTGGGTCCCCGAGGTGCTGAAGCCATTAGCCGTGTTGAAATGGTTGTCAGGGGAAGTTTGGAAAGCACATTACTGTTGGAGCCTGGGAGAGAATCTTATTGATGCCTTCTTTTTCTCTCCCTCATTCCCTCCCTCCCCTCTTTCGATCCTCTCATTTCCCTGAGACTGACTTTCATTTCCTCCAAATATTTATTGGTTCAGGTGGAATTGACACTGAGGATGAATGGAAGTGATAAAAATGGCAGTGCAGACATGCAGTATGCTTTCCTCGTATAAGAATACATTTTCTTTGTCGTTTTTTTCTCTTCCAGCCCCGCTGACAGACAAGCCTCCAAAGATCCTCTTCCCATCGGAGAACAAAATGAACACCATGGAAATGCAAATAGGTAAGACACTGGGATTTGCTTCAAGAAGCATGCAGATGCTTCCCATCTAGCTTGCACTGTTCAGCCAGGCTGGCGGTTTGGGTCCAACTGGGTGGCGAGAATGTCCTCAAAAGCCAAAAATCATTGTTCTGATGTTTTCTGGCTTTTTTCGCCCAGTACTGAAGTCTTCATTTGTATGGGTGATGTGTCTGTGCATTTGGGAGTTTCGCTGGGTTTGCTTGGACAGCCGATGTGTTTGCGCATATTGCTGGCATTCTGGTCCTCCACATGGCCACGATGCTGCTCCCCGAATGGCAAACGGCCGCTTTCCACGTGCAGGCTGGCTGGATATATGGGTCGGCTTAATCACCTGGGTAATGTGCAGAGATGGCCACCTTTGTAAGACAATAGGCTTTTTATCTGTCGGAGCTGGCCCCCAGGATGAGCGGCGGGACCGTGGCTTGGATGGCTGAGCAGGAATGGCGGTCTTTAGCGAACCTAACCATCCACTGCTCCCCAGTGCCCCCCCGGGGCAGCTCTCTCCTGAATTTGGCCAGGCCCCCATCCTTTGAAGGACTGGAAATTGGCCATTATGAAGCCTCCCTTTGAAATATTTGTGCTATGGGTGAAACTCGCTGGGATAAAAAGAGTGCAAGTGTCAATCAGAATGCAAGTGTGTGTGTGTGTGTGTGTGTGTGTGTGTGTGTGGCAGCGGATTAGAATGGGGGGAGAAGTGTGAGCGGTGTAATTAGGTTGGAGACTGATGGAGATTTGTGCTTCGTGGCCCACTGGGAAATGCTTGATGGAATAGGCGGCTTCGCAAAGGTATCATCCTTCTGGAAGCTTATGTGGAGTCTCTTTCAATGGAAATATTTACTCTTCTAGATGTCAGGTTTTTGTCAGAGTTCCTTAAAGTTCTGTCACAGTATGAGTTTGCAGCCCGAAGGCAAAATAGCATTTTTTATTTTTATGAATGAAGATGACTGACATCAGTGCTCTGCTCCTCAGCCCTGGAATGGGGAAACATTAATTTGAGTGCATAAGCAAAAGTTTATGAGAAATGTGCTCTGCATTCTCCAAATTCTGCCTTCCCCTCTTGAATCACATTTTTCTGATATACGTGCCTGTCTGGTTGAGGTTTCTCTGCATCCTACACCAGTTCCAAACAATCCAAACAGGTAAACAGGCTGTGAATGTCAGTAGCTGATACATGAGCCTCAATGACATTTTTATTAAATGCAAATTGGGATGTTAATTTAAGCATGACACCAGACCAGCCTCTCTTGGCACGGTGGTGGCTGATCATGGAAAAATGGATGAGAATTCCATTTCGACAGAGGACTGCGCAGAGGACTTTTGTCTGTCCAGCCCACCATGGAACAGTTTATATGCTTTGTTTGGTTCACGCTGCCATGGATCACATGCGTGTTGACGCAGCATTGGTAAGAAAGTGAAGTGATTGTCATTGTAATACACAGCACACGGTGCACACGACGAAGTGTCCTCTGCTTTTAACCATCAAACTTGGTGAGCAGTGGCCCCAGGAAGCAGTGCGTGGGGACGGTGATTTGGCACCTCAGTGGCATCTTGGCAGATCGGGATTCGAACCGGAAACCTTCTGATTATGGGGCCACTTCCCCATAAATAAGTAAATAGTAAGTAAGTTCTGTTGTGAAGGGTATAGTTCATACTGGATAATAGCACATTTGTCAGGGTCCTCTCACATTCAGCTACACTATGTAGTACGGCATGAAAAGATAAGGGCAAGATAACGTTTTTGTATACTTTGAAAAATTTAGAATCCTTTAGAAAAAAAAAAATTAGGGGTTTGCCTTGGAAAAAAAGTGTTTGAATAAAAAAGGCAAACTTTTTTCTAACAAAGATTGAAATAATGTGTTTCAACCGCTGATCAACTAGAATCTCTAAATTAATCAGTTGTACTGAGATTTTCTAACAAAGAATGCCTGTTTTAAAGTGACACACTTGGATTATCATTCCACTGGACTAATATTTGACTGTTGATAAAGTTCATCTCTACATTAATGAAGATATTCCATCTTTAACAAACTTTTCTAGCAACCAGAGTCAGCAATGTCTGGACTGAAGATTGTGAAGTTGAAGCTGAGCTTTATTGTCATTTCATAGTGAACATAGTGAAACGAAATAACGTTTCTCTGGAACCAGATGCTACATGTAACATTTGAACTATTAGAAAAAGTTACATACTGACATAAAGTGCACGTATGCGACACCGACAAACTGGGTTACATAAGGTGCAAACAGGGGGCACAGGCAGTGCAAGAATAACTTTTTTAAAAACATGTAGACAACAATGAGACAGACATCACTAAACATGTGAAATGGATAATAAAAGTAAAATAGTGCAAATACTGCTGTGCAAAATGGAACAGTGCAATAGTAGATGATATTACAGATTGATAATTGTCATGATGGCTGGACATGGCGAGGAAGAAGGACGCATACGCACGACGTCACGAGATTGGATTAATACATGGTACATACAATTCAATGACCCGACAAGAACAGGATAGCTTTATACACTCATACACAGGTGAATACGATTATGAAACTTTACACATGACAAACATGAAACTCCGGTCCGAACTCCGACAAAAAAATCATACAATATAACAGAGGTCGTGTGTGTGTGTGTGTGTGTGTGTGTGGGTGTCAGTCCTCTCTGGGGACTCAGATGTCTGATGGCTTGTGTGATGAAGCTGTTCATGGGCTGGAGATGCTGTTCCTGATATTGACAGAATGAAGTCTCTCAGTCAGGAAGTACAAAATCCAGTTTCAGAGGGAGGTGTTCAGGCCCAGCAGGGTCAGATTGTCAACCAGGTGCTGAGGAATGATGGTCTATCAAGTATACTGAACAGCATTCGTGCAAATGTGTCTTTATTTTACAGGTGGTTAAGGGTAAGGAGCAGGGTGGTGGCGATGGCATCGTGGAATGGCAGCAGGGTCTTTATATGTTTCATGACCAGCCTCCTTTACCCTTTACCCTTCCTACCCAGCCTACTTACCCAGCATTTACCCTTCTCCAAAAGTTTCCCTCCAAAGGTGTGTTAGATAAAAAATATCAAGATGGGAATTTTTCTTAAAGGCACTAATCTCGATAGAATAACAGAAGATGCACTCTTCTAATCTTCACTTCTAATATTCATTTCAGGCTTTTGCTTAATGAGTCAAAATCAGACGAAGAGGTTTGTGCCCACAGCTCTTTTTCAAAGTTGACTTGAGCAGAGTAAATAAATCCTCTTCCCACCACTTTGTCCCATCTGGCCCTGCCATCGATCCACAGTTTGCATATTGAGACTTGAAGGATGGTGGCTGTGTAACTATCTTGCTCCTGCACTTAAAAACTGAAATGCAATTTATCCTAAAACTGGATATCAGTTCTACATTTAACTTGTAATATCATACACCCAGGTTTACATCCTCCTTTCAGTCTCCACCTTCAATAGTACTGGAGGGTTCATAGTTCTATAGATATTGTAATCGATTTTGTACTGGAAAGTTCTTGCATCTTGTTGAATCTCACCTTTGCACTGCGCCTACTGTACTGCTTGTTTGCACCTTTTGTCCAGTTGAATGATAGTATATAATGCATCGGGGCTATGGAGAAATGTTGTCTCCTCACCCTTTGTACAGGCATAAAGCTGCTGATGACTATAAAGTAACCTTGAAGTCCCATGAACTGGTGCATCTGAAAATATCAGAATATTGTGAAAAAGACTTCATCTACATTTTATTAATTGCACATAAACTCAAAAAATGTTCTGTTGGTGATCCTCGTGTTAAAGAGAGCCCAGTGTCTAATTTCATATAGTCAGTATAGTCAGTACAGGGCTTTAAATTAAGTTATTGAAAATGACAGCTTTCACTGTACTCCATTTTTTTAGATGCACTGGTACATTTAATACACTTTGAGTAAAAATTTTAATATGCTACTTGCCTGGTCATGTGATTCAGTCAAAGTTCAGTCAGATTTAATGTTCTCAGTGTATAACACTGAACAGTTGATTAATAATGTAGCATATTCTTTTTATCCCACTCAAGCCATGTGGGAAAGGTCTTGAAATATCTGCCCTGATTACTCTACTCCCACATTATAACCTTGTCTGTCACAGTCACTGAAGTTATTACAAAACTTTGTTTTTCATCTGGCTTGGATCTTTAGACAGTACTTACCTACCTGCAGATGAATCAGAGCAGTGAAGACATTAATGTTCATTAATATAGCTTGATTCATTAATATATAATTTCCTCAATAATATATCTCCGATTTGCAGTAGATGTTATTAAGTATGTATGACAATCATCTAAAGCTCGTTTTGAGCTTCTTTTTATTTGAATATTACGTCTGGCGTGTAATGCAATAGCAATGCATTATGGGTGTTGGAGTTAAAATGCTGCATTCGAGCTTGGACGTGATTTTGCTGAGGCTTCGTTGAGCCATGCACAGGCAGGGAGGCTTACCTGACCCACCATAAAGTGCAACGTTTGCGTGGGCTTTCTCATCTGCCTGAAAGGCATGGTCAGTGTAAAGAAGCCTCAGTTCGGCTTGCCAACATGATGAATGACAAGCCTTCAATGGCGTGTCCGGAGATTCAGGAGGGACCGTATATCCTCGCCTCGGCTCTGGGATCAGCTTTATGAGCCCAGATTCTGCATTGGTCAGGCTCCTTTGCCATCATATATCAAAATAATGTGTTTGTGTGTGTTTTGCCAATAAGCAGTTAACATGCCATGCCCCCCTATTCTGATACACCATCTATCTGAGTTTAATTTTCTGTGCCAAGACAAGATGTTTTCTTTGTTGGTCATCAAGCATGCAGATTCGATGCTTTCTAAATAAGTATAAATCAGTATATAAGTATAAAAAAAATGTAAGAAAAATCACTTGAGTCACTTGACTCGAAGAAAAAAAAAAAGCTGCTAAATGAGATCTGGCTGCAGCCGTCTCACCCCTGCCCTGTGCCTGTCCTGCTGTGTCATGCTCTCCCAGCAGTGATTCAACTACATCCGCTCGCCGTCGCCCCAGAACTTGATGGAGTAAATGTCCGGACCCTCCACCCACCGCATTTTCATCTGCTGGAAGGCAACCCGGTGAACAAATCTTTGGCACAGGCATTTGCTTTGCCTCTCCTCCAGTTATCCACCATGCCTCTCTCCTTCCTCCTCCTTGCCCCGCCCCCTCGCTCTCATTCCATGACCATTACACAGCCGCTCTTCACAAACATACTTTGACATTCAGCTCTCTGCAGCCGTCTGTGACATCAGCACTCGCCGAGGTAACTGGAGGGCAGCAAGCAAGTGGCACCACCATGCCGCCTCCATTTTCATGTGAATGCCCAACTGGAGAGATGGGAAAAATGGGAAATTACAGTTGTCAGAGATGGAACAAATGGGTCACCATCACTATTGCTTTCTTTTGAAGAACAGGGAAGTGTCCACTGAGATGTCTGCTGGTCCGGACGGGGAAATGACGTGTGAAAATGCTTTTACACCATGGTGGCAGAAGTGACAGCTTCCACCACTTGAACTGGTTTCTCCTGCTAGTGTCACAGCATAAGGTGGAACAGGACAGTGAGGTAGATAACCCCAGTGTGGAGGGACGCAAGGAGGTAGGCGAGTCTGCAAACGTGAGATGTGGATCCAACGTGGATGTTGATGTTGCCGTGAAAAAACGAGACGAAGGACGGGCAGGACGTAAAGGCAGAACAACAGGACAGGCGACAATAAGAAAGAGTCTTACTTGGTTTGACGCTGGGTCAAACAGGAATCGCATATAATGACTGAGCAGCTAGCTATGGCCATTTTGCCTATTTATGGTTGTCGTGTCACCTCGTTTCCGCAATGCTCCTGGTCACACGGATGGAATCCTGTGACAGGAAGTACCTTTTTGTTCCACAGATCCAGTGGCAAGAGAAGTGTGTTCAATGAAGAACTAGGTAGTGATCAAAATATATAATTTATTGGTGACAAATCCAAAAAAAATCCAAATGTAGGTTTGATCACACTGGTTTCTGCAGTCAAAAGTTTCAATAAAATCAAACAAATGAATTCAGTTTCTGGAAAACCAGCTTTATATCGACGCACACATATTAAAACAGCCATCCCCATACGCCCACATATGAACCCAAAATGATACGTTAAGTGCCAAGAGAGGAGGGTCATGACGGGAAAACTGCATTATCTTTTATCAGGGGTTCCATTTGAGAAACATCAGCGGACGTCCTACATGTTATATTAAACATCTCAGCTTTTAAAAAACACTGCTGAAAACATACATTCACATGCAGGCATTCTTACATCTATTTCATTATCTGCTCTTGTGGTTTTCTACTTTCTTTTAACATATTAAAACCAACTAGCTATTAAGCTTTATGTTTTGGCATTTACATTTACAGCATTTATCAGACGTCCTTATCCAGAGCGACTTACAATCAGTAGTTACAGGGACAGTCCCCCCCTGGAGACACTCAGGGTTAAGTGTCTTGCTCAGGGACTCAATGGTAGTAAGTGGGGTTTGAACCTGGGTCTTCTGGTTCATAGGCGAGTGTGTTACCTACTATGCTACTACCTCCCAGAGTGCCTTTTTCTCTTTCATTTATTAAAATTTCTCTTTTTCCTGACCTGTCGAGGTTTTGCGTCACTCCATTTTTCACCACTCCATTTCGCATGATAAGGGCTGACAGGGATAGCATGACAGGTCTGTCGCAGCTTGTTGGGGTGACCAATGTCAAGTACAAAGGAGATGCCCTTGCTTTTTCTTTACTCTGCCTTGCTAACTCTTTCTTCTTCTCTATCTTTCTATTATTTTTGTTACATTGGTACCATTTTACATACAATGATTCTATGTAAGTGGAATATTGAAGAGTTAAAATATGTTCGTATCAATTCATTGGATTGACCTAAGTTAATAGCCGATGTATACCCAGTCTACTGTTGTCAGGCCAACAATATCCAGCTGTGTGGACTTCATGCAGATCCTGACGTACCCACAGAAAAATGGCATTTACTCCGTGAACAACTGTGTTTTGTACTGGGGCTTTACTAGCGGCTGGGTAGCATGGCAGCAGGGATACACAGAGGGGGCAGGGGGGCTGAATTCCACTACCGAGCAGAGACAAAATGCTAATATTTAACGGGGGAAGGGTTTGCCATTAATCACTCTGTGTCAAAGCAGCTTGGCAACGAATGTGAGACACGGCCTGGCAGGAGGAGTCGGAAAAGCCATATTTCAGGGCAAGGACAATGAAGTCCTCTGTGTTTAAACAGAATTGCGGCACCATCCGATGCCGGGAAGCATGATTGGAATACCGGGAATCGGGGAACTCTCGCCTGTGCCTCAAGGAAATGATTTAGATGCTGCATCTCAAGGGCAGGACTGAAAAGTCACAGCAATTCAATGGAAGATCATTGATTTTCAGAGCTGTCATCCCTCTCTCTCTCATCCCTGTAATTGGAAGATCATGGGGCCATCAGGGTTGAACCATTGTGACCCTATTTTTACTTTTTTTTCACACCACACATCATTCACAGGCAGCTTACAGAAAGCCTAAATTGAATGTCTTCTGCTTGGCTTGGCCTGTTGCAGGATGGTTTTGACCCTGGTTGCTTCTTGCCGGTCTCCCGCATCAGAGCAAGTGCGCTCACTGACCTTCTGGTTGAAATTGAACTCCTCTTGAGTAGTGCGCTGCGCTATTGATTGAAAGCATTGGGGTGTTAGAGTGATATAAGGAGCTCTTTCTGCCCATTATGCGCTGAAGCTGTGCTCTGTTTTAGATGGTTATGAGGAATGAATGTTCCACTCCTGCTTGGTTGGGCTGGAGCTGAATCAGAAAAAAGAACAAATAGGTGAATGCTGGAAGCAGGCACTGAAAAAAAAACCACACACAGATTTGGTTCATTTTCACATTTTAACTTTTAAGTTTACTTGTCTGGCCTGTAATAAGTGATGGCCAGATCAATCACCTTCACTGCCCAGTCTTCCTGTGTGTTAAACAGGAAAAACAGAGCACTGATTATGTGTAGATTGTTCTGCCAATATTTCATTCCACGCATGCAACATGGCCACGTGGCAAATAGCTGCAATGTAGGATCAACTAAATGAACTGCAGTGCTGCCGAGACTAAAATAATTCAGCCACAAAGCTGTCAAAACTGTCAAAAATAACATTAATTTTTATTATAACGGCTATTTGGAATAGAGAACATGCAGTTTTTACACTCTTTATTTTTCACATTTCTGATGTTGCAGAACGCTTCTTCTAGATGGACAAATTGTTGGTCCCTGACAGACACAGCTCTATTTAAGTTTGTCTCAGTCCTTGGTTACAGTTTTTGTTTTCTTGAGATCTCAAGAAAATCACTTGGGGGCTTGAGAAAGTGAAGACAAAATTGTGATGTTCAGGAAAAAAATACAATAAATAATTCTCAAGAATTATTTCTGCTGCATCATCAAATACAGATATAAAGAGGGAGGTTTCTGTACATCCCTGCTGCTGCTGTGTGTTTACTGAAATGAATGTGAAGTTGGAATTGGCCCAGGCTGGATAAGAGCACTACACAACTGAGAAATTCATTTTCAGACGGTGCGTATTGAGATCGGTGGACTGGCGTGACGTGGACAGTGGCAGAGGGAAAATCCGAACAGGCGCCAGCGCCTCTCATATGTGACTGTCACTGGTGCTATTTTCACAGTCGGTTGCCTGTCCTCGCATGGCACAGTGCTCACAGAAGCCTGCCTCGGCTGTAAATGTCACACTAGAAGAGGCGGCGGGCCCGAGACACGGGCCCGGTCCCCAGGATCAATATTGCATCATTTTTCTCAATTAGAGTTTATTTATTGTTTGTCTGAGAACGTCTTATCCGCATTCTGTGCCAGCCTCCGGAGGATTTCTTGCTGAGAGCTCGACATATGATCTGAGGGTGGGGGATAGAGCAAATCACGCCTGTTACTGCTAATTAAGAATGATAATGAGTTTTTTAGGATGCAATTTAGTTTTTTCCCTCTTAAATTGAGCAGTGCTCCACCCAACTCTGACAGGTGTGTAGCGTTCATCATCCTTAGCAGGTGAAAAAGGCTTCACCAACAACCATGACGAGGTACCTCCATATAATATAGGATTTTACAGATTACTCGAGTGCATGAAGCACCCGTTGCCTTTAACAGGTTTGCATTGAACGAAACGGCTGATGGCCTTTAAAATGGATTACTTGTTGGTGTGCACTTTTCATTTCTCACCAGAGCTATGAAATTACTGTCATTTCATTTCTCTGTTTTTTTTCCTGAGATCCTCAAGTCCACTCGAGTCAATTGAAATGTGTTTTTCGTGCTGAAATTACTATCTCGTCCCAAAGATTTCTTCTAGCACTGATGAAGTACTCTCTGGGTGCAGAATTGGGCGTAACGGAAATAAGCCTCCATGGAAATTGACCAGATACCCCACGTGCAGCAGCTCTTTGTCTAACCTTTCCTTTGTATGTGCCCTTCGCTCCTTATTTAATGCACTCAGGCCCTCTGTGCCATAATGAGCTCCTGTTTGCTGCCTGGTGAGACAAGTGGCTTGGCTGCTCCTCAACCATCATCTCATACTGCTAGTCATCAACGCTCAACACTCCAGCCAGACAACAAATTAAACGCCGCCCCCTAACAGCTGAGATGCAATGGTATAGGCCAGCATTAATTATAAAGAGATGAACGGGAAGAGTCTGAAGTGGATGCGGGCAGGTAGCCCTTCCGGCTTGTGCGTGGTTTTTTAAAAAAAAAAAAAAAAAAAAAAAAAAGCTTTGTAGATTCCTTTTGTTTTCCTGCACTGTGTTTCGGGGGTGTTTTTTTTTTTTTTTTATTCTTGTACAGAAATAAACATCACAGGGAGGATGAAGCGGTAGCCTGGGCTAATGTTTGAGGAGGGGAGCCAAAAGAGAAAAAAAAATGACACCCTTATAAGAAACTTAGTGAAGGGATGCGGCTTTGCTGTTCACTTTGATGGCTGTTCCACTTCTGGCTGTCTTACATAAGTGAACCAAATCCAAGCTGCAGCTGAGGCGAGATGTGCCAAAATTTCCCCGCTTGTGTTTTATGCAGCTCTGTTTTTTATTGATTGATTTATTTTTAATTGCAATTTAATGCTGAATGGAAAATTCAGGCATGTGGTGCTCCTTTTGTTATGCAGGAGGGCAGCATAGGCTGACTTGTGTGTGACCATGCACATCCCTGAGTACCGGGGAGGTTTTTCCAGGAGCCAGTGAGCTTTGACCGGCCTCCTGCAGCCAAACGCGAAGGTCTCAGGCTTCACTGCCACCCCGCAAGCCCTTTCCCACTGTTCAACTTCACAAGCGAATTCACAATGTCACGGTCCGTGTCACTCCTCCCGTCCTCATTCCGCCCCTCACCTCTCTGTGTTTCTCTGGCCCCTCGCCGTGTGTCTCTTTGCAGCCATTTTAAGGCCCTTTCCGTGGCTGACATGTTTTATTCAGAGCTAAAGCTGCTGGAGTGTGAGGGCTTATTCGGGTATGGAGCTGTTTTGTCTATACTGTAGGGGGGAAGACAAAAGCGGTGACACACTGTGGCGAAACACGACCATCAAAAGTCGGGTATCAGCGCTTGGCCACTCATCCCTTATTTCCCTCCCACTTAGCTTCGTGCGCGTTCCCCTGGTGATATCATTCCCACACCAGGCCCCCCCGAGTCCTCAAGCGAAAGGAAGAGGAACGAAATCAAAACAAGACACCGTTTCAATTCAGGAGTGCTCTTGTCCTAGAGCCAAATTGCAAAGGCCACTGAATATTGCTTACAGCTTTTCACCTGCGTTTGCTGACTTTCACTGATGAAAGATTTTTCATTCTTCACAGGCCAGCCGGGTTTAAATTTATACCCTTATTACATGCTCACAGAAATGCTTTGATGCCACTTGATGTGAGCACATGGGCATGCAGAAGAAAAACAGACTTGAATCACGACGTCTTTTTTTTTTCTTCTTTTTTTACCTTGAAGACCGTACAGGAAATTGCCCGTTTTGTTGAAGAACACGCCAGGTTTATTAGCTAAAATATGCAGTCATGTAGACCCTTTGTAGTTTTATTTCCCAGATTTAGCTTGCTGAAAAATGACACCTACCATACCAGGGCATTTACACATGTGCCATGGGATGCACCAGTGGTCTCATAAAAAAGTATTACAATTCATACTGCATATGAAATTAAAACATAAAAATGAACTGAATAAAAAACTCCAACTGATGATGGAATTAGCCTTGACATGCACTTTATATCAAAGCCACAGAAAATGTTTGGTTGCAGACGACGGCTCTCTGTGCGGCCAGTCAAAGCTCACTGCTGTAAGAATGGACATCGCGGGAGCCTGCTTTGTCTTGCATAACAGATGTCTGCAGGGGGAAGTGTAACATTCCTGTGTCGACGGTTGTGGGTGAAGATTCGACACCCCGGTTTTTACATGTCTTTTGTCCGACGTCAACGTGCGAAGTATCAGCCGTCAGGACCGCCCACCCTCTTTGTCTTCACCAAATGGGAGGCACCGGGGGCGTGACATCAGAAACAACAGGTTCTGATTGGTCAGTGACAACTTCCTGTAGGCCAGTGACAACTTCCTGTAGGCCAGTGACAACTTCCTGTAGGCCAGGGGTATAAATGTCTGCACACATGTGGAAAAGGGACCTCTGAGCTATCTTGCTCAGGGGGGTTTCCCTCTCTTTCCCTTCTCTTTCTCTTCTCCCTCTTTACTCTTTCTTCTCATGTTTACTTTCTCTGTAACCTTGGTACCTTTTTACATTCAATATTCACATGTAACTACAATAATTATTTACCGGTGTTAATAAATTAGAAACTGTTCATTTCTAACCTCTGTTGTGCCATGCCTCTTTCTGCCAGGTAACATCAAATTGGAGTGGTTGAATACAGTGCTTTGTGTGGAGGGAGAAAGAGTTTTTTCAACACACTCTATTCTCTTCTCCTACACCACATGGTCTTTTTTACACTGCCTCCGGGAAAACACTGCTTAAGATGGTCAGACTTGAAGGTCAAAGCTGGTATGACCAGCAGTTTAACGGGTCAAACTATCTGGTCAGCCAGTTTAACCATCTCGGCCACCTTAATGTGCTCATACTGTGTCAGTGTAAAAATTGAACCGACCACTGACTGTCCTTTCTATGAAGGTGAGGTTTTTAAGACTCACATGTTGTCATAACTTTGTCACATTTATATTTCTGCTTTATCTTTGCCAGAATACATGCGGTAATGGTACGGGTTAAATGTGACAATAAGGTATTTAGTGTCATTTTTATCATGATTGTTACGCAATGTGGAGTATAAACAGGGAAGTGGCCACAGGGGTGAAATCTGATTGGCCACCCCCACCTGAGCTGTTAATGATTTTTTTAATTAAAGTAGCGTATCAAAATCTCAAGCCTCTTAGACAGTCATTTGCAATTTTAATGTTTGATGATTTGCATATGTTTAAGTTGATAAGTGAGTTGTGTAGAGTTACTCCAAGTTAGGGTGACCAGTCTGGATGGATTTTTAGGTTTTAGGTAATTAAATTAAACTTTCATCATGTGATTGGCTTCATCCCTGTAGCTACTATCTTCACTATCAGTCCCACCCAAACTATAAAACCCTAGACACTCCCATGGGTATAAATGACAGACCTGTTGCTCCCTGTACCTGATTGGATTATAGTGAAAGTAGTCTAAACAATTATCACAAAGATAAAACTGTGGAATGGTTTGTGGGGGTACAGTACAGGCCAAAGGTTTGGCCACACCTTCTCATTCAATGTGTTTTCTTTATTAACATGAACATTTTACTTTGGTAGATGATAGAACACATGTGGAGTTATGTACTTAACAAAAAAAGGTGAAATAACTGAAAACATGTTTTATATTCTAGTTTCTTTGCTCTGATTACTGCTTTGAACACTCTTGGCATTCTCTCGATGAGCTTCAAGAGGTCGTCACCTGAAACGCTTTTCCAACAGTCTTGAAGGAGTTCCCAGAGGTGTTTAGTACTTGTTGGCCCCTTTGCCTTCACTCTGCGGCCCAGCTCACCCCAAACCATCTCGATTGGGTTCAGGTCCGGTGACTGTGGAGGCCAGATCTCCACTTTTTGTGAAGTATGCTAAGGATGTAACAGAGGAAGAGCTTATGGGATTGCCTATAGTGG
The DNA here is from genome assembly GCF_900700375.1 of Denticeps clupeoides. Classification (NCBI taxonomy): domain Eukaryota; kingdom Metazoa; phylum Chordata; class Actinopteri; order Clupeiformes; family Denticipitidae; genus Denticeps; species Denticeps clupeoides. The sequence continues at coordinate 14,995,202 of NC_041711.1, forward strand.
TGCATTATAATGAAAGGAAATGCAGCGCGATGCCGGCGTGTGTCTGCGAAAAAATAAAAATGTTAATTCCAGGACATCCTGCGAGAACAGAGGGCTTGCTTTGATGGATGCAGAGTCTCAGGACAGCGTGTTTAAGAGTCAGGATGTGCTAATTATCGCCTCTGTTCTCCTCCCTCGGGCACCTGCAGCGTGTTCTGCCAGGTTATCTTGCTTTGTGTTAAACCAAAACATCTGCCGCTCCTGGAACACTTCACGAGCGCAGGCACCATGTTTTAAAGAAAAGACGTTCTCAGTGATGTGAAGGTACCAGCCACTCTACCACTTTATTCATGCACGAGGTGTTTATCACCTGCTTTGTAAAAAATTGGTCCAGGTTTAAAGAAACGTGTCGACTTTTACAGATTGTATCCAAATTGGGGTTGATCAAATGGAATAGCTCCAGACTGAGCTCTATTGTGGTAGAATACCGTCAAAGCTGGGACACCTCCCCATGATGCACCACTGCAATCTTTAGATGTAAATCTAGGAAAGCCACCCCGCCGATGCCTGTGCAGGCAGATAAAATTCAGGAGAGGATGTGCGAGTACAGTGCTTTGCATTAATCATCAGAACTATTCCTTCTTCCTCAGCGGTTATTGACAGAAGTGTCAGAGGGGATTCTCTGGCCCGCCGTTGACGTGTGAGTGAGGGCACTGGATTCTGGCCCCAACATTCTTGTAAACCCCCGAATATTCACTAGGACCGTAGAGGAAGATGTATGCAATACTGTATTGTATGCCATTTTCAGCTTTGATTGACAATTTTTGACAATTACAATCTAGATCCCCTTAAACAAACCTTACTTAGTCCTTGTTGAGAAAGTTGCATAGTTTGCCTTGCAGAGAATACAAGAATAAAGCAAATATGAATGATTGCTGCATGGCTTTCCACACACAGTGTTGGGGAGTAACGAGTTGCGGATCCGAAAATGTTGTGGTTATTATGGCATTCATCAATTTTTTTATTGCAGTAGCTTTACTCATCTGGCATTGGAAGTGGAATTAACAGAATGAGGTGGTGGTTTAATGAATGTGTAAAAGCCTCGCTATTGAGTTTTATGTTTTTCAAGAACCATTCTCAGGTTCTAATCAGAAAAATGTCAGCCAGAGGACTCGTTTCAAGACTTCTCAAACCTCATTCCCAAAAAACCAAACGTGTACTTTTGTATCCAACAAATGAAAACTTGAGGATTTGCTTCTGCCTTTGTTGCCTAATGGCTTTTTCATGTGCACTTACAAACCTTTTAAACCTGTTGTGAGAAAACTCCCTACGTAGCCGGGTGTAGTCATGTGAAAGAATAACGGACGAGTCAGCTAAAGCGGCGGAGGTCAAGCTGCTGGGGCCACGCCTTTGGGTCAGTGAAAGGTCAGTGCCTGGGTTTGCATCCAACTGCAAGTGAAACAGCTAGTGGACAGGCTTGCGCATTCGTTCATTAAATAGTGTGCGTGGTGGGCCCAACATAGAGCCGCGCTCCCCTGTCTGCGGCCAGTCGGCACAGAATGGCTGCGAATTTATTAGTGCCGTCCTTGTGTCAGAGTCAGGAGACGCCGCCTCGTCAGCATACCGGGGAAATTTTTGGAAGATTTACAGTAAACATTTCAACAAATTGCATGTGTGCATCCTCAACATTTCATAGGGACCCGGGCCGCCCGTTCTACAGCACACATGCCGCAGTGCATTATCTGCCAACAGCAGAAATGGAAATAGGTGTCCATCACCTGACAATCGGCGGGGAAATGACACAACTGCCTGTCATGAGCCGTGGCATGGTGTGGGATGCCAATTACTGCTGAGCTCCTGCACCGCACCTCAGTCCGCAGGCCATTAGATCACAGGATGCATGGAGGACGATGCGAACAGACAGGACAGGGGCTGCTCGGGGGGAGATCTGGGCCGGGCTGGAAAACTGCCTGTGGTCCCTTTTGCCAAAGGCGATGTGGTCAGGACAGCAGGGCCTGGCTTTTAATAGGGTTTTTTTTTTTCTTCTTCTTTTTTTGCCAAGCGTATTAGTAATAAGAGGTCCACGGTGGGAAGAAAGGACCAGATAGGAAATCTAATTTTCCATGAAGGATGACACCAAATCATCCAGTCAAATGCGACTTCTGAAGCTCAAGACTATCGGAGCACCTTGGGGTTGGGGTTGGTTGCTCACTGTGTATACAATGAGCAACAATAGTGATTGATTTATCCCACGTGATGGAAGCTGCCTTTTGATGGAGAAGACTGAAATGCTTTGGATGCACAGAGAGCTCCATGGTGTTCCAGCAGCCAGGGATAGGACTCCCAGACTCTCCAAATTTCTGCTTCACTGTTATTTTTCAAAGAAAGGGGGAGGAGGGTTTACCTGTCCTACTTTCTCACATTTTCACAAGTGAACTTTTTCAGGACAATCCACTGCTCCTAATCAGACGTTGTCTCACAGCTCTTTCTTATGCCATCTGGTTCTTCAGCTTACTCTTTTTTTTTTTTTCCGCATCCATCTCTTGTGCTGCTTCTGCATTCCTTCACCGTTTCGATGTTTTCCCTCTGCCTTCGTGTGGCTAGAATTTCACCTGGTGCATTGATTGTAGCTGTTCACATGACCAGAACAGCACTTTCCCAACGGCCTCCTGCATTATTGATGCCCACCGTGCCCACATGCGCACTCATAAAAAGAAGAAGCTGAAGAAAAGGGAGAAAAAAGTTTCCGCTGGCACGTTTGAGCAAAGAGCGGCCATTTTAAATTGTGGATGAACTTCATAGCCATAAATTACTTTGACCCACTTTTTTTCACGCTCTCTTTTCAGCATAATACAACGGCCATCTGTAGTTCTAATACATTGTACGGAGTTCACAGAAATTAATTCTCATGTGAAAGGCTTTTAGCAAATGCTGCTGAGTCACGTGTTGCACATGAGGTTTTTGGGAAAGCGGCCTCGTAAACTGCAGGCGGGCGGAACGTCTCTATCATTCTTTCCGTAACCCTCCATTGCTACCAATAAGGGAGATTGCTGTGGAGCAAACCTCAATCGATAGCCATTACACATGGACCGAGTCCAGCGCTGAACCACGCTGCTGAAGCACCGGTGTTTAATCGTTGGGGAGAGTTAATGAATTTCACGTACCTTTTGGTTACATGCTTGTGGTACCAGCATTAATTAGTGCTCAGCTTAGCCATATTATTCTGACTAGGGGACCAAATATCTCTCTAGTGTTACAGGAATGTTCTGTTCGTTTCCCATAGAACTACACAGGAACGGCTCACTCACACCGTCATTTCCAAGCATGAGAGAAATTTGTGGACATATCTCCACAGAGAGGACTTTCCCCACCAAACTCCGTGTTAATTTCATTTCGGCTGATTATGGGGCAGCGAATGGTCTCGGGCTGTTGACCTGTGATCTGCTGACCTGCCATGTCCCCCTGAGGACAAATTGGACTGGTTCAGTGACCCCTAAAAAACATGTTAACCCAAATTAACAGCTTGTTACAGAAGATAAATTGAAGCCTATGAGCAAGGCGGCCAATTTCCACCCTTTATTCTCTGCCCCCAACACATTGATTGGACTAAAATGGTTCAATTTTCCTGTCAAGCAGAGCATTGGAGAGAAAGAGGTGGAGTCCATGAGCACCACAACCTCACCTTTGTAAGATTTAGCCTTCAAAGAGCATGTCGCATCCAAAGAGAACTTTGGTTGTAATGTTGTGGATGTTAATTATGCATGACCAATAATTTCTTCTGGTGCAAGATGAGCACAGGCCCAGCGTTCAAAGGCACAACTTTGATTGGCAACTCAGAAGATGCGTTGCCACGGGCATCTACGCAATGATGTAATCAGCCACATCCACCTGCTGCCGCAGCTGTTGCTATGGAGATCTTTCTTTTTTTCTTTCTTACTCTTCTTCAGTGGTGGAATGTAGCCGAACAGCGGCAGGCTGAAGACGGAGTTGGTGTTCTGTCAGGGAGCGCATCACCGTGTTATTAAAAACAACATGATGGTTAAAATCTTAATGAGGCTCGGAGATGCCATGACTAGCAGTGTTTTAAGGAGCTGCGGTGTTTGATTATGCACACAGGAGGGAACGACGCGGCATCCTCAACTCGTACTGACAGCTTCATTAACATCATTTTTACGCGTCAAGAGAATATTCACAATCCTTCCTCTTCCCAGCACAACCTAACTCCCTGGACGCTTTTCCGTCCCACCACAGATTCTGAGAAGGAAGTGGCCTTATTCACCCAGGAGCTGTAGTCACAGTCCTGGCAAAGGGCCTTTTTTTCCAGGGGTAAATTATAGTGAAGCGTCACAATAGAGGACCAATAATTGTCGGTTTCCGTGTGCTTGAAAACAGGGATCTGTGAGCATGTTCAGCCCAAACCTCTCTTTAATAGTCAGATTGTGTCTCATTTAGTGACATAAGTGCAGGAAATGGGGGCTGGACGAGTCGGCTGTGTTTTTTTCTGTTCTCATCTCCCTATTGTCTTTCAAGTTGACACGCATTCTCATGAACATCCGAGAACGCCCTGCCATTGCACAGCAACATGTATATAATAGCCTTTAATGTTTTTATTTCACCATTTCTTTGCATTCTGATAGCTGAAGTAAAATGATCAATTTTGCAGAAATCCTTAGGATTTAACGGACTTCCTTTTCCGTGGCAGTGATGTGTGGGGTTTTTTTTAACCAGCGAATGTAATTACAGCCTTGTTTAGGGTGTAATTGTAATCCCCTTTGTCCACATTTTAATGTTATGCTAATCACCGCTGCCCTGCATCCGCAGGACACAGGTGTACGGAAGTACGAGGACGGGGAGCCGCGCTGCGGTCGAATGGCGGGAACGCTAGCGAACTTCCTCCACAATGACATTGAAACTTCGAGAGAGTCAGAAATCAATCCTTTTTTTTTCCTTTAAGGAGGGCTTCCTCGTTTCATACTGCACCTCTTCCATGTCTAATTTCGAACCACTCTCCTGGGTATACCACTTCAGGGAACGGATGAACGTAGCGCTTGGCAACGCCGGCCCTCGTTATAGGAATCCGAAATTGATTGATTCTGTCATCAGTGCGTTAATAGGCTCGCCAGTAGGTCATACCTGTAATCTGTTTAACCTTGTCTCGCGTGATTCTCACCTGTCTGCTCCCTTTGGGTGGAGCCAAATTACCCATACAGGGATAATGGACGGGCGGGACAGCCATGAAGCAGTACATGCTGTCATTATCGGCCCGTTCGTCTCCCTGTCTTCCCCTCCTCCCATTGCCTTTGTACATGCCCGTGTCCAGACGCACTTTTCAAACATCTTGTCAGCCTGGCTTGTTTAGCGCACATCGCTTCACATTAAGTGCCCTACTTAGCAACCAGGTCATAGCTGCAGCTCAGAGGTTCGGCGATCGTATATCATCAAGTCAGGATTACTTCACACGAGGCCATGAGGAGGTGAAGCAACATGATGGCTGAAACCCCTGGCCGGCCTCGCCAAGCTTCTGCCTCACTGGAACTCAAATGGACTTTTCTTTTAAATCCCTTCCTCTTTTCTTCATGGTGAAAGCTTTAAAAGAAGAAGAAGAAGAAGACGAAAAAAAAAAAAAAATGAAGCACTCATCAGATGGCATACAGAGCGCCAAGACCCTCTCAGGACTGTGCCTTGTTGAATATGCATCAAGTCATCTTAATTTCATTATATATTTAACAGACCCTGATGCATCCACATCAAACATGCAGAGCTGTGCCGCGGCGCTGTAATGGCTCTTGCTGATCTCAGAAGCTTCATTTAAGGGGGGCGTGGCAGAGAGTGTCTTTCTCGTATTTATTTTAACGTGCAGCATGTCCCCTTGTTCAGCAGTCAGGTAAAAAGTGCCACAGGCCCGGCTTAACGTTGTAAGAAACGCTGCAATGGATGAAGCATCCTGTTCTTATTTTTTTAATTTTTTTTTCAATGCAGTGGCTTGTTTCCGAGTCGCAGTCGGCCCTTGTGGACTAATGGCGTTACCACGGCGTACTGTGAGAAGCTCACTCGCGTACGTTGAGCAAGCAAGCACTAAACTGACCTAGATTTAGTTTTGTGCCTTCTCTTTTCTTCACTTTTATCTCAAACCAGACTTCCTCAGCAGCGCTACAGAGCACAGCTCATTAATGCTCAGCCTCAGAAGTTCAAAATAAAGCACTTTCTGCTTCCACAGCGCTCCCTCTTTCTGCCGCGCCAGTCCGCAGCCACTCCGTCCCGCACAATACCTCAAACAGAACGCGGCGAGGAAGGCGACGACAAATCCCCGCCAATGAGTTTCAGATCATTTTCCTTGAACAGTGACCCCGATTCAGCCTCCGTTTCTCGGGCTGGACTGTTTTGAGTTGTAATGCAGCGGAAGGATACGTCAGTGGCCCTGCACGCCGTCTGGCTCAGTCAACTCTGGAAACTGGACGATTGATGGCGGCATTGAAGCGGCTCCGCAATTTCCGCATGTTTACGTCTTAAATGCGTCTGCCCGGCATGAAAAGAACAACGGTGGTGCTTTATTGTGGTAACAAATTGAACAAGGTCTTATTTAATGATGCTTCCTGATACCAAGGATCTTTCGGCCGTTTGGCAGCCAGGCTTCCTTTGTCACCTATTTCTTTTGCTGGCACCACATGGCCACACTATAATAAGCCTGGCATCTAGCTGAGGGGGTAAAAAAGAACGTGACCTTCTGCTTTGTCAGCTGCCGTAATGAACTTTAACACGGCGGCACGCTCTCACCCTCACTGTCCCCCTCTGTTGTCTGGACGTCGTCTTTATTTTAATCCTCGCATGACATGGCATGAAATAAAGGAGGTCTTGCGTTTAAGGTTTAATTAACAACACGATCGCACAGTTAAGTAGTCGAGGGTCCACGTAGGCTAAAAGGAAAGTAATAACCCTCCGGTCCCCATCAGCCTTCGTCCCGCGGCGTGTTGGCGCGGTGCGGTTGTGCGAAGGTGGGTAATCTGCTCCGTACATTTTGTAATTTGCAGCTGGATACGTCACCCAGGTCGCGACAAGCGGCGTACGCAAATGAGGTCATCGAGCGAACGGTTGCGGCCTCGCCCGTCAGACGGCAACAACATTGTCATTAATACAGCGGAGGGCTGCATCCCGGCAGGCGGTAATTGCGTTATTTCTAAATGTGCCTCTCCGGCACGCATTCAAAGGAGGCGGTGGAGTGATTGGGCGAGAGATTAAGCAGAGAAAACAAACACAGGCGCTTGATTGAAAAAGTCCACATGAGTGAAATTCAATCGAGTCAAGTGTAAACATTCGGGGCTGGAGACGGCCGAGGGGTGGGCGGTGGTTTAGGGAGGAAATGGTTGCTCATGTCAATGCTGCAATGGCGCTGAAGTGCCACCGTGGCGAATCCAATAATGACCCACCTTCTCACAAAAAAGGTGTTAAACTATCATGCAAAATGCCATGAGCTGGCTGAGCTGAAGCTCTTCCTGCCAATTTTATGCCTTTTTTTTCCCTAATAGTATTGTTCAAAATTGGATATTATTCAGTAAACATTAAATGACACTTTTAATTAAACCTGAATTTAATATTTCATTATATTATCAGCTTCATTTATTGATCAAAGTGGATCAAATTTTGGTAAGGCCTGCCTTTTTATCCATTGTAAAAGGAAAAAATAAGCCTATAAAAATAAGATAATTGAACAAGCATTAATACACAAAACTCTGCTGAACATGTTACTAGAGCTGACACTTTTACCCATTACATCTTTAGCGTCTTATGTGAAGTGTCACTAATCCTTCCATGATGTATCACATAGTCAACAATATTCAAAATATCAAAAAATATATTTTTATTACTTTATTCAAGAAAAGAGATGCAGTTATTAGAATATTTTTTTTGCCATGACTGTGAATGAAAAAGAACATGATTTTCCTGGAAAATGTCTGCCATGTAATAGCAGTGCTATAAACTTTTCATTCCACATGGACAGATCCTGAATTTCATTGCCCGTTTATCCATCCTCTGTGTCTTCTCTCCTCTTCCCTGCCTCACATTCTCCATTTGCTTTCTTTCCCCTTCCTCGGTTTCTCATTTGCATCATGCCGGCAGCGGTTGCATGAAAATTCCATTTTCTCCACAGTCACAGCGCAGACGGCTGCTTTATGCAGTTCACCTCATTTGTAACGTGTAATTAAAACTACCACTGCTCTCTATACCACCCAATCTTGTTTACTGATTGTGTTCCCAAATTCCTGCCTAGTTCAACTAACTTAATTAAATGGCTGCAGGAAAAAAAAAATACACTCGCCTCTCTTACGGTTGTTTCTTACGGCAGAACTCACTTTCAAATGATCTCTCTCACACACAAGGTGGCATGATGAACAATGAGGAGTGACGGCAGGAAGTGCGAGGGGACGCAGCTTTATGGAATGGGCCGTGGGGCAGTGTGCCGGGCCGAGCCACTGAGGCCAGGACCTCCCCCGCGATTCCCTCTGAAATCCGAGATCTGGGTCTCTAATCGGCCGGTGCGCTCTCGCCTTGCTCAAAATTACCTTCCCCGGGCGGCCGCTGCCGATGTAAGTGGAAATGCCAATCACCCCTCGAATCAGGCGAAGGGGCCGGCTCTTCCTTTTTTTTTTCATTTCCCCGTTTTGCCTCTTGCTTGTGTACTTTCAGTTAAAAAAGCATCACTGCTTAATCTGCGTAAGAACACATTAGTAGAAGATGATGATGCTTCCTTTCCGTCACATCCTAAACAGTTACGGTTAAAGATCAGTTACTATCTGTAATTAGGATCATTCGAGGCAACTTCATTATTCCTATTACCTGTTTGGCCCGTAAGCAATGAGCCAAGTGCTGCCATTAGTTGTGTTTTACTAATTACATTTGCACTAGCGGCTGTCTGTGAGAGACAAATGCTGAAGGAATCGTTCCTGGAAGAAAAAAAAATAAAAGCATTGATGGCTTAGCTCCATTGTGAAAGAACAGTCTTTTTTTCCCTCATAACGAGGCTGTGCGCTAATTATCAGAGAGCTGTTCTTAGGCCTAATTAGAGAAATGGCAGCCGCTTGATCACAAGTGATATGCTGAATGATTTTTTTTTTATTTATTTAGATGCTGTTGCTGATGTTGGATTTTTCATAACCGAAGGCAATAAAGAGCATTGTAATGACTTACAGTGGAGTACACTCGCCGCTGTAATGGAATCCAAACCTAATGCATGTGATTAATGTCTTTCCCTCCCTCCCTGCCTCCCTCCCTCGCACGCTCCCATACACTCTGCCATATCGAATGTGCATACACACAAACGTGACACTCGCCGCACGCACCGTGAATTACAAGACCGTCGCCTCTTTTTTTCTTTCTCTTCCAAACACATCATCTGCTTTAAAACAGTTTCAGCGGCCCTTGTTTGCAGACGTCTTGCTGGAGCCACGTTTCTGAGCCGGAGGGATGGTGGGGGGGGATGTAAATCCTCCGGCCCTCCTCGTCATCTTTATGCAAAGGGATGCGAGGAAGATTTACATTTTCAATTGTGTCTCCGGCGGCGTCATCCAACTCCATTACTCCAATGATGGTGTTGTCAGGGCCGATATTGAGCATACTGTATTTATTAACAACACCACCACCCCCCGGTTTGTTGGTTTGTTGTCTCCGCCAAGCAGAGAGTGCATTCTGCCAGTAAACAACACTAAAGCTCACTCAAGTTCTATGACGCATAAATTAAACTTTAACAAACATGGTGCTGGTAGAAGCTGTTTACTGTAGGCGTAGTTTAGCACTTAAAAATGTGTTAGCACTGTCCACAATTTTGGGGCTTGGGGTGTAAGTTCATTCTGACGTTGCATGGTATCGATCACAACCTGACCTACTTTAAGATGAAGCACTATATACAGTGTTCACAAGACCTCAAGACAAGGACATTCACAACTCTGGTCATCAAGGAGACCAGCTCAGTGCCCACAGGTCATTCCCCAGTCGTCACAAATGACAAATAGCCGCTGTTGACGATGTCCTGGTGATGGACTCGGCCGAACCATTGAGATTTATCTACTTGACAATCCACACAGTCCGAGTGGTAAGAGGCCGGATCCAGGTCATTCATCCTTCCTCTGGCACTTGAAGATGCTCCTGTTCTTCCCCAACAAAGAAAACTCTCGTCCTTTGATTGCAGAAGTGCTCCTGTATTATTTCAAGACAAAGGGCATTTTATATAACCAGTCTGTTGTGATAAGGTCACTGCTCTCATCTGTTCTGCTTTGCTGGAATGGTGAGAAGGCCAGTTGAAGTCGTTGTTGTTGAAGGATCTCTTCTTCTTCTTGTTCTTCTTCTTCTTCTTCTTCTTTTATCTTATCAAAGACTGAAGGTCAGCGTGAGCCCCCCAGCAAACCTTACCTGAGTGAGCATCACCATGGCTAGGATGTGCAACTTGATATAGCAGATGGGATGGGCTGACGTCACCACTGTCACCATTCTGTTTCTTGTCTCTTCAAATATGTCAACTCGAGCAAAGCAGAACTAACGCTCTCAATAATGAAAGCAATAGATTACACATGTATGTAATTTATTTAATGTAATTTTCAGTCCATAAACATCTTTACAATGACTTTACAGACAAACAGAAATGTTGATAGTGAGGGTCATTGTGGTGAAGAGCAGTGGAAATTTGATTATTCATTCACCAAAAGACATAAAACGTGTGTTTGTCTCGTCTGTCTATGAACTGTGGTAGTTTAGCTATTCAAAAGATGTAACATAACTCTTTAACATAAAATTGTTAAAGATCTGCAAGAGTGAATGTAATGTTGATTACGTTTCACTGACATTTGTTAGAAGAACTTGGATTAAATTATTCTGCTAAGGATTACATGAAACCCACCCACAATCAGGGATGTTCAGGTTGCTCTGCCTTTAAAAATCTGATGGAGAAGTGTTGAATTATTGACCGCTCATACTGTACTAATAGCAGGCTCAAGTTTCTTTGTTTCTGTGCATGTTTGTTCTGTGTTCTGTGCATAAAACTTTCAATAGATTTGAAAATAAAATGTTTTGGTAAGTATGTTTTCCTCAACATTCTTTTTCATGGCCTCCTTTAAGAACAGCCTGGAGACCCCTGGTGTTCCATTCAGGACCATGAATATGCACTTATGTGGGGGGTTATTCTGTCCTGGGAGCACTCCCTGTAAAACTGAGCTGAAGAGTTCTAACGTCACCTTCCATGAGCCGATGAGTGAAAAAGCAAACATGCTTGAGAATTTATGAAAGGGTACATTGCATAATGAATTGTCCCCCTGCCTTGTAGGTGATACGTTTTAGTTTACGAGCTCAATTATCTTGGCAGTAAAAAAGGGGGCCGTTTCATCTGGCCAAGACCTGCAGTGTACTTAACTTCTTATGACTGGGAAAGGGGGGCAGTGGGCTGTTGCATGGCTTTCTGATGGATTGTTTTCTCATATGAAGTGATGCACTGCTCCTGTATTCCACATGTGTGTTGCGTGGTGCACACACACACACACACACACACACACACACACAAATGTACGTCAGGTTAATGATAAATCAGCTTTAGGCCTTGGTTCGTACAGGATTCGCGTCCTGCAACTTCCTCATCATTTACTGATGCTTTAGATAACGGTTCATGTATGTGCGCATTGAGTCAAGATAATTCTGCTGATTGGGGGGAAAAGATAATAAACCTCCATGTTCCTGTCAAAGAATGGTCACATACCAGGAAATACATTCACACACACACTACCCCTGCAGTACGCTTTACAATTAGCATTAACAACGAATCTCATCTTTGCGACAGTACGTATCTGCGAGAAGCAGTTTCCGTGTTTCCGCTGCAGTGCACCAAGCTGAGAGATGACATGACGGGACGTCTCTGTGCAGGTGCTGTTGCACTGTCAGCAAATCGCCATCACTACACTGTGTCTGTAATGTGCTCCTGCAATACAAATGTTTCAGGCTGGTACCTCGTGAGAAAATGTGAGAGTAATAAAAAAAAAAAAAAACATATTTTTGTCACTCTTCCATGCTGGAATGTGATTCCATCGCTGAACAAGGCCTCTGTATGTTTAAATGGGGCGCCTCGCTTTTGGTGGCTGCTTTCGTGGTATCAGATGCCATAACCACTGAACTGGTTTAATAGGCAGTGATTGAAAGGTTTTACCATCGGACTAATGATTAGAGCAGAGTGATAAACCAAAGTGCAAAATGGAAGGCCGAGTCTATGGGCCGTGACTCGTGAAGCCGTGGGAGATGAAGGGCGGGGTCGGAACTGAAAATAAATAGGCGCCAGGCCAAACATAACACAGGACACAACACAATAGTAAATTAAGAAAGACTGAACTAAGGCTGGCATACGTGGGGGAAGGGAGGACATGTGGCGCAGATGAAACAAAAACAAGACCGTAACTCAAACAGGAAGTGACACCGCGAAAGGTGGCTGCCGGTGACAGTGTTGGTGTCAGCATCTTTTCATCAACGAAGATGGGATTTTACCTATGTAACAAGCTTCTCTATTTGATGCTGCAGTTTTGATACACTCTAGCACAAGGGGAAAAATAGCATTAGTGTTAAATTAGTGGTGGCCTTGCGGTTAAAGAAGAGGCCCCGTAATCACAAGGTTGCCGGTTCAAATGCCAATCTGCCAAGGTGCCACTGAGGTGCAACTGAGCAAAGCACCGTCCGCACACACTGCTCCCCCGGTGCCTGTCTTGGCTGCCCACCATTCGCTAAGAGTGAGAACACTTTTTTTTGTCTCACCCTGTGCTGTGCTGAAGTGTTTCATAATGACAGTCACTTCACATTCACTTTCATTCGTTTATCTGAGTACAGATATGATTGGAGCAGCAGAAGTTTATTAAAAGAAAATGCTGAGGTATAAGAGAATAAATAGGTATTCTATGCAGCTAGCACATGAATATGGACTTATAATGGAGGATGAGACATAGGACTGAGGGAAAAAGCAGATGCCCTTCCATGTCTTGTACTGGTCTAATCGTTGGCACAAATTACATTATTAGGTTCATATAATTGCATTATCTAGGAACAAATCATGCAGTATTGATGTGCAGTATTATTAATGAAATTTTATCAATTTTTTCAGGTTAACAATTAAGCAGTTTAAGCTTTTGCAACATCCGCATTTTCACTTTGACATTGATAATATAAAAGTTTAATGAACAACATTCTGATGTAGTTTAATATGGACTTAATTATGTATGTATGTATTTATTTATTTACACACAAAAAAGCCACATCGTTCTAATTGAGTATTTCCAGAATTTTGGAAAACTTTTCATTGTCTTCACATTGGCTAGAACGCAAAGCTTTTCCTCTTGGGCTCAGGCTGGCTGAGTTTCGTGAAAGTGGATATGTTTACAGCTGGCCCTCGAAATGGCTTCAAGCTGAACAGCGTACGCTCAACGCTTCCACTTGTTGCCACTACGTGTAATGGCCAAATACATCTCACCTCAAAGATATAGCCCGAGCTCGAGAGGAGGGGAGAAAAAAAAACACTTTATTTTAATGTGACAGCTCCTGGATTTGCTGAAGAGAGTATATTTAAATGTGCTTGAACTTGAACCTGCCCATTTAAATGTTGACGTCGCCGCCAGTCTCTCTCTCAGACGCAATCTCCAATCTCTTTACCTGAACGACCCCCCTCCCCTCCATATCCCTGCCTTTCTGCTTGTTGTGCAGATCGGCTGTTAAATGAGATTTTTTCTGTTGCCGGGCCATGGCCGGCAAGTCTTCAGCTGTCTGGAGAGATGGGCGAGAGCCGCCTCCACCCTGCTTGAAATTGCCACATACACGCGTGTCGTTTTCTTCTTCTTTTTTTTTTTTTTTATGCCGACGTGAGCACTTCTTGTGTAAAGCGGGAAGGAAAGTGACAAGTTGACTCCGGAATGCTGTGTTACTTCCCTCTGGATACTGCATTGCTTCTCAGACCTGGAGGCAATGCGGGGATGTATCAAGGCCCAATTACAGAGCACGCGAGAGGGAGAATGTGGAGCTTCTGGGCCCGATTTACGCAGCCCACTCATTATCCTGCTGCCTGTAAGGCTAACTGATGGAGAGTCCTGCAGTCTTGTTTATCTTCTTTTTTTTTTGGCATGAATATTACTGCCACAGCCATATTGACAGGGGTCCAGCACCATGATAGCTGACAGCCTATTCTACCCCACGACTCGAGTTCTATTTTTCACCTTCTTACCTATCTTTCCATATACAGTAGATAAGAATATATCAACTCTGCACCCCTAGCATCCTGCAGACATTACACACTGATGTACTGCAGCATCCATCGATTGCCATCCAGTCATACAGCACCATTTCATGAATCCAGCAAATCAGTAAAACACGCCAAGCCTGAATGATTGTATGCGCCACTGGCAAGATTAAAATCTATTTGACAAAAGAATGTTCCTTTCTGATTAGAATATGTCTTCATTGAAATCTGTACATGTTTGGCATAACTGTGGAACTGACCTGAACTGGCTTTAGGAAATGCACAGATCAGCATGACCCAAATAATCACTGGTTTTCATTCAAATCAAGTTACAAGTGAGTAGCAGCACTCAAGCATCTGTAAAATGAGTGACCGTGGAGGTAAAATAGTGTAGAGTAATGGAAGATGGACCCTTAAATATGCATGCTGCAAAGGCTATTCAGTGAAATTTAAGTTGCCAGGTCATCACATTAACAGTAACAGTGAAGAATACAAGTTCCCCCTTGTGGTCTCCAAAAGCCTTTTTCCTCTTTGCATTGATGAAGGATGAACAATCTGAATTGGAAAACAAGTTTGAGCCTTAACACACAAAGAAAAATGAATGTGATGATTAATAATATGATGGATAAAATAATAAGACTTTAATTAGACCATTATTGGTGTAGGTGTGGAGGGGCTTCTTGATCAGATCCCGATCTTTGAAAGGTCCTTGAGGATGGAAAGTTATGCATTTAAATAGCTTTGCGTGCACTACTGATAAATATACATCCATTCAGGAATACCATGGGAGGTCATCGTACATCGTTCAGTTACCGTAAAAACAGCACATTTATTTCCATGCTCTTGTGTGCTCCACCAGGGTGCTTGTTAAAGCCTAATTAATTTGTTTACTCAGAGTTGGTATATCAGGAATTCTACATACTCACCCCCACCCCCTCACAAGTGAGCTTAAATTGTGCTTTTCATCACTCTTTTTGTCTGCATGCACAAACAGGAAGGGGAATAAGAACCAGGATTACAAGAAGGGGAAACAGTACGTTTTATTAAATAAGAAAAGTAAAGCACACACACACACACACTCAAAATGGTGGGAGAGAGCCGAGGGAAGTAATAGCTAACTGCGTTTTGAACCCAATCATCAGGCAACCCAATCTGCGTGCTGCTGCCAGAAAAGTGACTTGCCAGGCCAATTAGCTGGGCCTGTAGAGTTCCTCTCCTTCTCCGCTGATAACAGCAACCTTCTCCACCCGCCACAGACCCCATCAGCTCTCCAGTCCGACGCGGGCAGATTAAGGGCCATACTAGAAGCCTGTACGCCCATAGTGCTCTCCATTTCCAAGCTGGAGTGGAAAGGGGCAGCCAGGAGGGGTACCAGGCATGGCCTTTCAGAGATAAGATGGCCCGAACGTATGCTGGAGGGAGGACGGATGGACAGCGAAAGGAGGAGATTGGCGGAGACGCCTCTGAAAAGCAGAAAGAAAACGATTAGGGGCATTGCCCCACAGCTGGGCTTCGACTGGTTGATACCTGACATCCCCGGGAGCAGGAAGTAGAGGTGGGGGTCTTGTTTGTAGACACAGAGGGATGGTAATGGTATTAGTGTTGGGGCGCCGGAGGAGGCATGAGCGGAAATGTAAAGAGAGGGACGCCTCATCCAGCGGGGAAACGGAGATGAGACGAGATAGCTGGGCATTATCAGCCTCCGTACAGGGACATCCTGCTCACTAAATGTAATCACAGGGTCAACTTTAATTACATCCTTCTTCAAAAGTGCAGGGATGTGTGAGTCAAAAGACACCACTTTATGCCATACAAAGGCTCCTGTTTTTTTTTTTACTGTGCCTCAGCAGACTTGAATTTGAGGTCTTTATGTTCAAAATGAGACAGACACTAAGCGAGGATTCGTCATTCATTTGCATATAAATCATGCTCTAAAAGAGCATTTATCTTTTTTTTTAATCCACCAGCCTCAGCAGCATTTTCCTTCATGTCGCGATAAAGATCTGATACGTTTTTAGCAACAGGCTTCTCCAAAGTTCTTTTTTTCCATCTCGAGCGGTGATGGAGTTCCTTCATTTTAACCAGGCATGAAAATGACTGCAGTACGATTGCAATGAAAAAAGCATTTCAGACAGAGTTGGTTGCCTCTCCTGCGATGGGGGGAGGTTGCAATTTGCCTAAATTTAAGGCAGATTTGTGAAGGTACATTGCTTTCAATTCTGTTTTCGTCTGAGAGCCTGGAGCGCCACAGCCCCTCCTCAGATGGAAGCCTTCACCGCCCCACCGTCTTCCCTCCCGCCCCCGCAGCCCTAACAGAGGCACTTTGCGCAGCATCGTTTCAGGCCCAGTGATTCCTTGATATCGTTGTGTTGCTACAAACAGTGTGATTATGCCCCATTGCCTCCTTAACACATTTCCCCTCGCCGTCCTGCCACGCCCCAGACCCTGAGCCATTACCCAGCAGAGCCGCTAACCAGCTTTTCAAGTAAAAAAAACGCGCTGCCATCCAGTGAGTCCTTAACAAGTCCTGGCCTTTAGTGCACTAAGTGGGCTGTAGCGTCTTCTGTCATATCGCCTGTTAACTCAGGGGATGAAAAAAAGTGTTTTAGAAGTCTTTTAAAACTTGGGTCCGTATTGTTCCCGGGTCCTCAGGATTTATAGAAATAATCAAGTGGAAAAAAGAGGAGGAACTAACTACCCACCCAGCCCTTTTTGTTGCTGTGCAGTCATTTCTGAAGCTCAGAAGATCATTTTTTATAAAGGAGAGGGGTGTGAAGGCATGACTGACAGCTCACACACACCCAACTTCCTCATTCTGGATCTTTTAAACCCTCTCATGTCAATTTGCCACATGCCCAGGTTTAACACAGCATCCAGCTCCTCCATTTTTCTTCCGTTCTTTACAGTCCTAATACCCATGAGTGTGTCAGTGGACATCACAAAAGTGACCGGATGAACTGGTGAATGTGGCCCCAGTCACTCTTAAAAACTTTTAAAGCCCTGGGAAAATATGGATCTCAAATGTTTTTCTAGGGCCCTATGAAATCCATTGTGTATCACCTAAAAACTATGTGATTTTGGCTTGAGTGGGGAAAAAAATAACCTGCAATATGACAAATCACATTTAATCACTGTTCAAATGTTTGGGCATTTAATTTATGCTTTTGTAAACCATTTACATGTAAATAATATGTGCATTTCATACAAAGCACTATTTCAGATTATTACACATTCTTCGTTTTGTAAATTAAAAATGCTTCACCTTTGACCTCAACATAAAAAAACTTCAAATAATCAAATAATTAAATGTTGGGGAGACTTGGAATACTAAAAAATAAAAGTTGTGCCCACTTGCATGATGAACTGGAAACACGATAACAAAACCAAGTTTTGAATCAGTTGATTTGTTTGCTAGCGCTAGTTTGCTTATTTTCTCTTTTTCTGATATGAGTTATTCCAAATCATAAAAAGAAGTTTGGGTATTGTTCCGCTCTAAACATGTATCCGCAGAGTGAAGGCAAAGGGGCCAACAAGTACTAAACACCTCTGGGAACTCCTTCAAGACTGTTGGAAAAGCATTTCAGGTGACGACCTCTTGAAGCTCATCGAGAGAATGCCAAAGCAGTGATCAAAGCAGTAATCAGAGCAAAGGGCGGCTATTTTGAAGAAACTAGAATATAAAACATGTTTTCTGTTATTTCACCTTTTTTGTTAAGTACATAACTCCACATGTGATCATTCATAGTTTTGATGCCTTCTACCAATGGTCATGAAAAAAAAAAAAAACCTGGAATGAGAAGGTGTGTCCAAACTTTTGGTCTGTACTGTATGGTGAATGTCTCGCCTCAACCAGAAACGCCAACTATACACAATTCCGCGTTTTATTCTGGATTTTTTATTTTATTTTTTTGGATTGCAGAAATCATAGGGCCCTATTTCTCAAGCGCAAGGTTTGATGAAGTTCTTCGTTTTTCATTACTTTGTGTCCACTTACAAGGTCACATGCATACACATGCTTGATGTTGACAGTAGCTTCAGTATGGAAGGTGATTTTGTGGTTAGTGGGGCAGTGCTGTTGGCGTCTGTATGCAAGGTCATTATAATGGCATTTGTCATCAAATTCTGTAAGCTGAGAATTAAATGCCCATTTCCCCCGAGCCATACACTTTTGCACACACACAGGCACACACACGCTCTGTCTCATGCATTCAGATTTTCTTTGTATTTATTCTCATGCTTCAATTGGATCGAAGCCGTTGCTGAAGGGAATTTGTCTTCATGACTGCGAGAGGAACAGACTCATTTAGAGGAAATGGGAATTAAGAAAAGGATTTACATTCAAATCGGACCTGAACTCACAGAAGAAAGCATCCAGAAGCTGTCATGGTGCCCAGTCCGGAGCCTGGAATCACTCAAAATCCAACTATCAAACACTCTAAACCCTCCTCTTTCATTGTGTGAGATGACTTCGAATCCAAAAGCATTGTTGCAGCTTTATCATCAAAGTTGTCCCTGAACGACCTTGTAAGTCCAATATGATGTAGGAGGCAGCAGCGTGTTTTAACATTCAGCGTCAACTCCCCAGATGGGGAGAATACCGTACAGAATGCAGAGGTGCATCATTAGGAGAAAGGGATGCAGGTGCTGCATCTAACACCAGCACTGCAGATTTACCCTGCCACCAGCCAGGCTCTGAAGGCTTAATTTAGCGGATATCATCTCTGACAGCTAGCCTTTACCCATGACTTCTGGTTTTTACATCTTTACCCTCTTTACATTCAGCTCCTACTTTATAAACTCTCCCAGCACATATAATCAATTAACTTCTCCTGATAGACGCAGGCTTTCCGGTAATGCTGTGTAAGGGGACCTAAAATAGATCTGATCAATGTGTGTGTTAGTGTGTGTGGTGGGGGAGAGTTGTTCAGGGCTCTCTCCAAAAATGACAAATGCACGGATAAAAAAAAAATACAAAAAGTACGAATGCCAGGCACACACACATACATCAGAAACTATCGTGGAAAGTTGTGGAAGTTTTTGATTGTACTGTATTTTGGTGCATTTTTAAAACCCACCACCGTGCACATTTTATTTAATTAGCTTCTTTTACGGGGCCACTTCGTTTGGATGTTGGCGTACGATGTTGTAAATATAATCGCCACATTTCCTCAGAGCGACCTTAATGAGATTACTGCAGTTTTGTAACTAATGTAACGATTGGGTTATGGTAGCTTCTTGACAATATTTTAATTGCATAAACCTATTAAAGCCATTCGCTGACTCCCCCGCCCCGGTATGAATGGGACCCGTGAGCCACCACCTCAGTGCTGATTGAAAAGGCCACAGCGAGCCCCTCTGTTCCCACATTGTGACAACACTGAGCAGAGAGAAAATACCAATTACCACTACTGAGCTTCAAACTCCAGTTTGGATCAGAGGGTGCAATATGCTGCAGCGTACACACACACACACACACACACACACATCTAATCTGCAAGTGTGTTTTTTAGAAGATGCCCCAATTGTTCAGCGATTGTTGATTAGCACAATTTATGCCTAAGCCATGCCAAAGGGCCATTTAGGAAAGTTTTTTCGGACTGTTTCCATTTATCAAGATGGAAAGCAGCCATGGCTAGAATCCTAATAAGGAGCTGCAGCAAATCCTCCTTCTCTCTCTCTATTTCTCTCTCTCTTTCTGAAATTTATTTTTTTCTTAGCGGGTGGAAGTGGGAGCAGAGCATGGGTGGAGGGGTGGATAATTAATCCTTTTATGTGGGAGAACTGATAAGAATGGGCCTTTTGTTGTGTTTTTCTTGTCTTGATTCAACCTGTGTGGCGTTGCCATGGCAACCCTAGTGGTGATGCTGCCTGGTGCAGAAAACACAGGTAGGTGATGGGTAGGTGGAGGGGTAGGAGTGGTTGTGGTGTGGCTTGGCTTTTTTCACACACACACACACACACACACACACACACACACCAACACAACGGCTCTCAACTGCTCACCCAAAAAACCTGACCCACCCATTCACTAATCCTGGGCAGAAACTGACTAGTAATCAAAAGGTTGTGGTATCACATCCCGAATCGCCAGGTGCCACTGAGGTCCCTTTCATCAAAGTACCGTCCCCGCACCCTGCTCCCCTCATGGGTGCCCGCTACTCACGTTGTGTCACCGTGTGTCACCGTGTGTCACAATGCCAATCACTTCACTTTCACTTAATTTGTATGCACTCATTCTCTCTACCAGCCTGATCATGGGCACTATGTTGGACATTCTCACTCAGGTTAATAGCCTCCTCCAGCCAGCAGGAATAATCTGGGTTATCCACATCTGTGCCAGACATAAACTGGTCTTTAACCCTCTGCTCAGCAGAATACACAAGTGCAAGTGCGCGCACATAGCAACACACACACACACACACACACACATTCTCACTTAAATGTATTACCTAGTTTAAATCTCACACTGTAAAACAATTTTAGAGCACTGATGACTAAATGTTTTACATTTATGTCCTTTTATGTTATGTTGTTTTTCATTCATTGGTGGTGGCCTAGCGGTTAAGGAATCCCAATCTGCCAAGGTGCCACTGAGGTTCCACTGAGCAAAACACCGTCCCCACACACTGCTCCCTGGGCACCTGTCATGGCTGCCTACTGCTCACTCAGGGTGATGGGTTAAATGCAGAGGACAAATTTCACTGTGTGCACTGTGTGCTGTGCTGCTGTGTATCACATGTGACAATCACTTCACTTCAAACAAGCCCCGTCCCTGACCACATTAATGAAATATCGCAAGGTGAATAAACATGGCGCAGTGCTTTCCTCGGTCGCGCTTTGGCATGAGATGTAAATGCTGTGATAAATGATTTGGACTTCTCTCCCGAGCTTGCAGTGCTGACCTCAGCGTTTCGGGGGCCTGTGGCCAGTGATTTACATGCCCCGGATGGCCACGTGGGGCATCCACAGTACAATGAGCCCACCCGGCCTGCTGACAGGGGACTATATCGGGGCTGAAAAATGAGGCGCTTAATATCAGACTCGTTTAGATTGAGTTAAGCCACGACTTCTGCCTTTATCTCCTGATTCTGGTGGATTAATGCGTTGAATTTATGATTACTGGTGTGTGATGATGAAGGGGAAACCCCTTTTTTTCCCCCTTTAACATCATGCACAGTATTAGCGTTCAAGAGCTCTCCTGGGCGTTCATATTCAAAATAGCACCTTGGTGACATTCTTTGATGACCTTTTTTTTCAAACCTGCGGTTCTCTGGATGGCTTTCTCTCAGAGGGCTTTGATCTCAAGGTTAATGAGAACAAGTGCCACGTGCAGGTCTTGGATCTGTGTCTTCGTGACTGAGTGGCTTTTTCTGACAGCCAGCGCTACCTGCAGGGCAGCCAATGGGGAGAGAGGAAGGGAGCCACGGCACCTGCCAAATCTCATTACATATGCTCTCTCTCTCACTCGCTCTATTTCTAACACACACATATACACATTTTGTACCAGCAGCAAAATTACTATTACAACTAATACAAATATTAGTTATAGTTACTAGTTACTTCCTTCAAAAAGTAAATGAGTTACAGCATTTTAAAAGTAACTAGGCAAAAATGCCTAGTGGGTAACACACTTGCCTATGAAGAAGACCCGGGTTCAAACCCCACTGACTACCATTGTAACACTTAACCCTGAGTGTCTCCAGGGGGACTGTCCCTGTAACTACTGATTCTAAGGCGCTCTGGATAAGGGCATCTGATAAATGTACTCGTTGTTGTCATGTCTCTCCTGCACGTGTGGGGCTGTGTGTGTTTTTTGTAAGGTGTAATCAGCCGCCAACCTTTGCCTCCGATGTAATATTGTTGTCAGAAACGGTAACAGCATTGTAATGATTTAAACAGTAATTGGTTACTCAAAAAATACATACTGGATAAGTAAGTATACTACTGAAAAATCAAGGTAACAAAATACATGGTAGCACAAAAGTCACACAAATATCTGAAATAAATTAGATGGCTAAAATAAAAATGAAATAATACACAACACATGCACAGACCAACTGCATATTGACACATTCATCCACAATATCCTATGAACTTATGAAATCAACACACACGCACACAGGGGCCACTATCACTCAGAACATCACAAGTGGGCCCAGATCCAAGTTCCCTTTCTTCCTCCGGGTGGCCATTTTTTGGGGGGGTCTACTCTCAGCTGGACCACTGGCCTTTGAAAACTTCAGAGGAGCATCTAGAGTGCCGGCCTGCAGATGGATTAGATATTCATGCAACAGTGACGCCTTTTATATGCCTGAATGGTGCCGTGTCTGCTGAGCTCACGCTGTTGACTTTCTTTCTTCAACTCTCTTTCTCTTTATGTGGAAAAAAGAGTCAATTTACAGCCTTGTGAAGGTCCAGCATGGTGGACTGATCTGGCCAAAAGCATCAGAATGTGAAACACACACACACATACACATGCACAGATGAAGCTGTTTCATCATAACCATGGCGGGCCCCCACTTGGCTCCGGGACCATGATCGTGCGGCAGCTCAAGGGCACGTGGGCGGTGAGGAAACAGGGGGGCATTAGCATCCCAAGCAGGTGAGGCTCAGAGATAGCACCTTCCTGCACCCTGCTTCACTCACGGCCCATTTCACACCACCACCCTTCCGCTATCAGCCCTTATCAGCAGGACAAAGAGGAGACCAGTCCCACCACTGAATGAAAGGAGGTGGCGGGACCCGAATGATCCAACAGGGCAGAGCAGCCAGTGGCGTCGGACCTGGGCAGTAAGCAGGTGTTAAACAGGAGATTATCCGAGGGAGGGGGCATGTTCTGGAACGTGCAACCCAAGGTTTATTTAGTCAATGGTGGTGAAATGAATCAAGCTCTTTGTTGTTTATCAGCACCGCTGGAGCCTTTTTTTTTTTTTTTGCTGGATGTGCTCAGCATCATGACACAAGCTACTGTTGTTATGGTACATGATACACAGAGGAAACATCACTGAAGCTCCTATAAGCAAACAAAAATGAATTCTTACAAAGGTGTGGTGCATATTGCATCAGTCTGAAATGTGAGGACATGTGGCCGTGATGCAGTCCTGGCATAATTCTCTTTACTCAACCATTAGTTGTACATGTGTGCAGTGTGCATGGCCAGTCCTAGTGAGATTAAGGACCCAGAAGATGAACATTAATGATGTTTTAATAAACAATGTTCTTCCCCTCCTGTCAATACGTCACACAGTTAGGGGTAGTGCATCATCCATCTTTTCCCGGCATTGACCTCCATTCTCTACACTCCTAATACACCTTGTACACAGAGAATTTCTGTTGATGTCTCAAATGTGACCACGCCGACCACCACCGCCAACATGCAGTTTATTCAAGAATCCTGACAGATGAGCTAGTGAATGTGACATCAGTTGTGGCACCATACAACAACCCTGTCACTGCACACCCATCAACCCCGATCAGTTTTAACAGGGGGTCACCACAAACTCCACCCACGGAGGACAGTAGTGATTGTTTAAGGCAGCCTCTTCCATCTGAGAGTGTCTGGCCTTACCTTTCAAGAAGTGTAGTGTTTTGTACCAGATCCTTTTGGTTTGGCATTTTGTGAAAAGTAAAGTAAAGAGTGTGTTCTGTTCTTGCACCAGGAAAATGTGGTCCTTAGAGGTACCATGTTAGACCAAATCTATACCATGTGTCCAAATATTAACATGCTGAGCTGCTATCTCCTAGAAATGTTTTAAATCCCTTTTAAAATTAAAATCATTTACATGCAACGATACCATTTGCATCTTGCATGGGGCACCTACTCAGCAATGGTGTATGGCTGGACTATTTTAGTAAAAATTTAAGCAGTCTTTGGGGATAGTATTTTAGTATTTTAGCACTTTGTTTCTGGCTGAAGTGGCATTTCAGGGGCAGTGCTTCATCTCCTGTAAATGCATCATTAGATTCAGCCCTGAAGCGCTCTACTTCTTCTTCCACACCCGGTTTCTGCTGCAGCATCAGATTGGCACCACAGTTCCGTCGCTGGACCAGCTTCCATTGTCCCCAAGGTCATTTCCTTCAAAAACTGTGCCTCCTTATCAAAGATCAGCTCTGAATGCATTTCACCAGGTCTGGTGTCAGAGCTCTGATGGGCTGAATCTCCCTCCTGTCTCTCTGCTGTCTGTGCAGCTCGACACGCGTTGGCTGCTTCGCACCCTCCTCCCAGCCCTTCCTACCCCCACCCACCCTGTCCAATTCAGAGAGGTGCCATTGATCTCCTTCCACTTCACTCTGCTCTTCCACTTTCTTCCTGTGCATCAGACATGACCTGGACCCACTGACCCCTTCTATGTGTGTGTGTGTGTGTGTGTGTGTGTGTGTGTGTGTGTGGAAGAGGGCCATGTTCAGGGGTCGGCTGTAGCCTCAGTGGATGTCCTATGATGCCGAAGCTCTGTGAAGCTCTTCCAAACACCTGGCGCCCCGCCCAGGGTGGCACTAAATCCTGTAGGCCGCAGGCCAGAGGACCATGGACACGGCCACATTATGGCCATCACCGCACAGCCACACAGCTGAAAAACAAATAAAGCATTCTGCCTTTAATGCTGCAGCAAAAACTGCACAAGACGGCTTTGAGGGGCTCTGTAAAATGGTGCTAAAGAATTTTGCTGAAAACCAGTCCTGTGCAGGTCCACCGCATCCTAATTTTGACCTAAAGATTGCGAAAATGGCATAGAAGTCCTCGTTCTGGCAGCTCGTTACCCCCAGGGGACGCCACCACTCTGGGACCGTAGACTTGGGACTTTTTTTGTCCTGTGTTGATTATGTCTGTACCTTGATTCCTCTTGTGCAATTTATTGATCTCCTTGGTACAGGAACCAGTACAGAAACATAAATTCGCCTGCAGTCTCACATTCTGCCTAGTTTCAGGGCAAGATCTCTATTCTTATACCCCTCAAAATATCTGTCAAAATGATAAAAAAGTTTATTATAATATAATATATCAAGGAATAATATCAAGGTTCTTCTGTTTCAAGTGCCCGCCCACGAACACGGAACATGTAAGAGGCAAATTTTGAATTTGTCTCAGAGTATTTAATAGACATGGAGACCACAGCGTTGAAGCATCACTCAGGGTTATGTAAATGAAACTCGGGGTTCTGGGCAAAAAGAGCAGGCATCATAAGTCTTAGTTATTCATGAAAACTGATAAAATGTTCTTAAACAGTTTTCCACTGCGCCGGTATTTTGAGAAGTTTCTGTTTGCTGAAAGTCTATATATCTATATAAAAGTGTATATATCTGCCCGCTTGTGCTTTCCAAACACCAGCTGCTACTATTCCTGTAGAGCAAGGTGAGAAACATCTTCTTCAGCAGGTCAGATGTACATTTATTTAGCCGTGTGGGGATCCCGGCACAGATGCATGAGAATTAGTACTGAGAGTATTGTGCATCACTGCTGTATTTCCCACCAAGTCTATGGGTAAACACACACACACACACACACACACACACTGCATTATAGCAGTGCAAGTCTGCTAGTTCTCCGCATTTTCTGTCATTTCTGTGGCCTGTCTAGGACAACCACTGGTATACACACATTCACAAACACACACACATATACAAACCCATACATATAATATACACACCATGCACTGTATGCTTGGTTTTCATAGGACTGATGAGAGGGGACAGTTTTATTTTCTCATTAGATGGAATGGAAGGGTCCCTTAATGTAGCCAGATAAATATGAAAGGGCATGTGCCTACACACACGCATACACTCTCAAACACACAGGGTGTGCAGAGAGAGCAGGAGCTCAGCTGGAGGGCCATTAAACATGATGAGCACTTTACCTGTCTGCCCTCTGCAGGGACACACACACACACATTTACACACAAAGCACACATGCTTTGTGTGCATATAGCTCATATTCACTGAGTGCTTCCATTCTGCATTTACACACACACACACACACACACACACACACACACACACACATTTACATATCCTCATATGTATATGCACATACCAAAAGGAAAAAAAAGACAGTCACACAGAAACGCACTGACGGTTGACTGGGCCTACAAAGAAAGGTTATGATTATTTTTGTCATTATCATAACAATTGTCATTAGAATACAATTGACATTGAATTCAAACATGTGCAATTAATCTGTAAATACCAACTAAATAAAACTGTGAAATTGAGCTCATAGCAAAAGTCGTCATGAGCTTTTAAAGTAAAGTTAATGGGAACAAATCTTGTGGTTGAAAACTAAGCTGGGAGGGAATGTTAAAGTGATGCATTTGTGTTTTTATGTGACATGCAATTATGACTGCACTGTTAACTCTTTAGAAATGTGAAATTGGGCACAGCTACTCTATGGATTCTGTGACACGGGCCATTTTGAGGAATCTAGTAAAGGAAACATGTTATAAATAAAGAGAAAAAGTAATTTTTATAGATCCGAAGGTTCATAATGGAAAACCATCCCCATTGTCTAACTTTAGAGTAGATGTGTTAGCTTTTGACTGGTAAAGTATGAATGTGTTCATGTACGATGCATTATGCATGGATCAGAAATAGTATAAATTTCATAACCCCATCCACCAAGCTGTCACATGCACCAGCAGCCCTCTGATGCGTCGGCCATGTCCGGCACGTAGAAAAACAAGATGTGTGCTGTCACGTTAGGCGACGGTGCAAATTGCACATCTTGGCTAATAAAGTGACAGAGAAATTGCTGCCAGCAGCTTTTCCCTGAAAATCTCTGGTAATGCCCCCATGAGCTGCAGCATTACACAGACGCACATACATACGGCAGCGGCAGATTAACTTCCCCGCGACTCCTGACTCTGATGCCATTCACGTTTTAATTATTGCTACTTTTCTCCCCCTTCTCTGTATCTCCGCTGCTTGTTTTTGCCTGACTCTTTGCCCCCTTTTCTTTCTCTCCATGTCTTGATGTTTATCTTACTTTTCGTTTCTCGGTGTTTCATTCTCTCTCATGCTCTTCTGCCTTTAAAGTCTTGTCATGCTGCCCCAGGAAACGTCTGGGCAAATAAAGGGCTCTGACGAATCTGGCCGATTTCTAATTTGAAGACGTTGCTCTTGGATTTGCTCACATTTCAGTCCTTGGTGCAACTTTTATCTGATTTTAGTTCTGGGACTTGGGGGGGGGTGGGGGACATAAGAGAACTTCCACAACCAAAGTGGTTGTCAGCATTTCTGAAGCAGCCTAAACTCCACCTGTGTAAAGAATTTGAACCCGGGATCAGCTTTGCTTACTTTCTGGCTCCATGAAACCTCAATAATACCTCTGTAGACATCTCAGGACCACGCCCACTACCAACAGCAACATGCAGATATCAGCATTCAAGTGTTCAGATGGGTTAACTAACCAGCAGAGGACCCAAGCAGAGAACTGCAGTGACTTTGACATGGTAAAATTGTGAGGGACTTTATACAGCACGGTCAGCGCATTTCTCCAAAACTGCAGCCCAGAAACAACTCCTACCTGGTCAGAGAAAACACCCATATCAACAGCCAAAAAGCACCTACAGTAGGCATGTGAGCATCAGAACAGGGCCATGGTGTGATGGTTCTCCAGATCTCAATCCAAACAAGCATCTGTAGAAAAACAAGTCAGGTCCATGGTAGCTCCACCTCACAATTTGTAGGAATTGAAGGATCTTCATCTAATGCTGTCGTTTCAGACCCAATATACATTTAGAGGTTCATGCCACTTAGACTTAGACATGCTCAATTAGACCTTCTGATTGGCTAATTGGTTGGACATTTATCACCTTTGGACCAAAAGTCAGGTTTGGATTCCTCCACCAAAACCAGTCTCACCTCATTTCATCAAGTCTCCATCTTCCCCACTCCCCCTCCCTATTCACGTGACAGCCGCAAGTTTGCTTGAGTTTTATGTCCGTGGGTGAAAATGTGAGCCGGAGTTGTGTTGCGGGAGATAAGTCACGGTGATGGCTGACAGCTTGGCCGGCCACATCAGCCAGTGATCGTTATAAATGCAAATGACATTGGTGTAATTGAGCGAGGTGTCTGCCCACTACTTTCTGCACCGAGACACTATCAGTATGCACCAAACACACACACACACACACAGACACACATAAAACATGCCTCAATGTTCAAAAACACACACACACACACACGGAGACCCTCAGTTGCCATTTGAATGGGAAATATTTATTTGTCTGTGTGTCTCCTTAGTGCTTTTCATATGCAGGCACATTAGTACACACACACACACCGTTCTCATCAGAAGCGATTAACAGGGTGTGCGAGAGCCATGGCAATCACTCCGGAATCGCAGTCCTCCGAGTGCACGGGCTTAGAATTAAAAGAGCAGGGGAGCTGGAAACGTTTGAAGGGTTCGCGTCCAGATCGTGACTCTCGCCGAGCGGAACTGTCATTCACCCGATCACTCATCATTCAGAAGATTAGACTCGGTTTAGTGCCAACACTCAGTACTCATTTCACACACACACACACACACAAATAAAAGAGCACACTGTTTTTCAATGCATCCCTCCTTCAAACACCATGGCCCAGAATGCATCAGCGGCTCAGAGGACGTTACATAAATGTGTAGCTGGTTCGGAAATAAACACGCAATTTGTGCTCGCCTCTTGTCCATGAAATGCATACTTGTTCTTCACACTCTGCCTGCATGGTGTATTCTGGGAGCGGGTGGAATGATTGACAGGTCAGCAGTTGACTTAAATTTATGCCCGTCGCTGTTCCAACGCCCAACCTCCACCCCACTTTAAATGCTCCCTTGCTCAAGGTCATAATTTACTTTTCCTTACTGTTTGCATTTCTCCTGATAGCATTGCCTGTAATTTATTGTATTGTTTTAATTAAATGGATTGAGAGGCGTAAGTGCCTGTGTTTTTTTTTAAGATGCACAAAAGGATATCTGAATTCTGAAAGTCCACCAGCATGCCCACACCAGGCGTAAAACCGCATCTATAAACCTGAATGGGCCCTAAACCCAGACGTGCGCTAACCAAATTAAATGGTTATACAAATGTCACACCGAACGGGGGAGCCAGGAGCGAAGACCACATATCAATTTACAAGACGAAGCACAGGGAAGCTGGGAGTAAATGAAAAAACAGCCATCTTTTTGTTGGGAGGGGGGGGGTTATGTTTACAAGACCTTGCGGGAAGAGTGCATCTGTGTTTCGGCTCGGTCACAGTAGACACAAAAAAGTCGGATGTCTTATATTGTGCTTGTCTGTACAGATATTTAAATATTATGTGTCAGCACACTGGAACGGTGCGTCCCTTTTCCCCCCGAATTTCTCCTCGTCTGTTGACATTTTTCATGGGTAATCTGAAGGTTCGCCCTCATCAGCCGCGATAGCAATGCATTCTCATCTGCCTTGTTAAAAAAAGAAAATGTAGGTGCCGGGTCATCATAGGAGGTAACCTTGCCCTCCGTGGACACTGCGGCACTTGTCCAATAGGTTTGCCTTGCTGCTGCAATCAGCGTCCTCAGTATTAGTGCTGTGTGATTCATGACTCACCCGGTTTATTCACCCAAATTCATTAAATAACTCATGACTCAGGAATCTGAGGTCTCCATTGAACCAAATCCTTTGAGTCCTAACTACACTTAACTAAATTGTAAACTCCATTACATAAATACATATTTTAATCATTAAAACATCAATTATTACCATAACTTACAGTTTCTTTGCCCAATCTGAATCTGAATCGTTCACAGAGTGGTGATCGCTCCTAAAGGCAGTAATATACTTGCTGTTAACTACGTATTCAACGTGCGCATAATCAAAAATTTACTGAAGGGATATGGATGCAATTCCTGCGTAATTTTATAGGGGCAGTGTTGCAATATCTGCACTAAACAAATTATTATTTTAAAGAACATTTATTTATTTATTTGTTTGTTTGTTTGTTTGTTTATTTATTTATTTTGTGCCGTTGACACTGACTCTTGGTGGTAAAGATTATGACACAGTACGCAAGTGCATCAGCACGTCAACGTCATGCATGGATGAAAACATGCAGCTGAATCTGAATAAATCAAAGGAGCAGATTTAATTTAAAAGTGATTAATTCTCAAACTCAAGGCATTTTACTTTATCTTAAAAGAAGATTCAAACACTTCAGTTAACTCGATTGGCAATACTGACTCCAGTGATTCACACACCCGGATCAGTGACTCAGAGGGAGTCGGATGACTGTGGAGGCCAGGTCTCCACTTTTTGTACATAACTGCACGTGTTCATTCATAGTTTTGATGCCTTCAGTGAGAATCTACCAATGTAAATGGTCATGGAAATAAAGAAAACACATTGAATGAAAAGGTGTGTACAAACGTTTGGCCTGTACTGTACATACATATTCATAGTTCACTCTTTCATATATACACAAGACACAACTATATATATTGTCTCCCACAATTCATAACCCAAACCAAACAGAGAACTCATACACATTAACAAAATAAAAACACTCATGCCCCTACATCAAACACTAATTTCCCCCATTTCAAGATGGCCTATAATGGCACCGTTCTACTCCTATTGCAAAATGCAGCACACAGTGGGGAGTGGAGACATGACTGCTGCCTGGCATCAGTGGGACCGTGAGAGAATCACTGTTCCCTCCTGCAGATCCTCCCTGCCTTCCACAGCCTTCTTTATCATCTGAGCTGACCAGTCTTTCATTAGATGGACCAAGGCCCAGAGCGGTGCCAGGAGATTCAACATCTCCCCCTGACACAGCAGGACTTGTTCTACCATCACCCTATTGGAGACAAATTGCCTCTCCTCCCAATGCAAAAGCTTAAGCACAACCAGCAGGCATGACTGGAACTCTCCTGGGCAACATGGCCATTGACTACAGGACAACAATTAAATTCAGATGAAAGTGGTAAAACTAAATATTTTTGTAGCTATATTTGAAAATAGAAATAAATATAACAATATAATAAATAAATTCCATTAGATGGAAGTGTCTGACCGTGAGCATATAAATATTTGTCAGGAAAACCAAGTTACGTATGGTTTTATAGTACCCCCTTGTGTGACTGAGAAGTCTTCTATTTTGTTGAGCTGAACTGGGGTCCTGTGTGACTGAAGGTCAAAACTTAATTTACTTCATTTTCATTCTCATCAACTTTACAATGACACTTGTGTCCTGTGGATGGGGGCATTACAATCCTAGAAGACAGCACTCCCATCAGGATAGAAATTTTTCATCATAGGACAAAGGTGATCACTCACTGTCACTTTCAAATCAGGTTGCGGTTTGCAGGAATTAACATTCACCATGCAGGAGTATAGCACAAAAGTCTATAAGAAGTCTTCCTCTCCATCCACACTTCATTCCAGGCTGCAGAACTCATTTATTCACGTTCTTTTTTTAATTTGTCATGTCCCTGTATCCGAATCCATAACAACACAGAAGAAGTAGGAATATTCCTGGTTATTTATTTTATATAAGTCTGCCTGGCACTCTGATTGGCTGAGACGTACCAGGATTGCCTCCATCTCAGCATTCTGACCTTTTTAATCATTCATCCGTATTACTTTGTTTTAACAGTAAACAAGAGACAAGGATCTGAAACCTACCTGACTTCTCATTGAATGTTGTTGCTTAGCAACAACACTGACAGCAGGATTGTGTGGAAATATTTAATTACAATGAAATAAGAAGTTTCTCAGCAAGTTTTGAAGTCTTTATTGCCTCAAACACCATTCATAAGCTGTGCAATAATTATTAATGATACTAAATGGCATCATGGCTGTGCTGTGGCCACAGGAAATGCAGATTGTGTCATTTGAGTACATGCTGCCTGTATAATGCTGCCTAGCATCAGCTTTAACATATGGATCATTGCGCAAGCACCAGGGATGGTTTTTTTAATAGATACACCTGATATAAAAAGTGTACACACCCCTGTTGAAATGCCAGATTTTGGTGAAGTAGAAAATATTAACCTAAATAATTTCAAATATTTTTCCACCAAATATTTCATCTGACTGTTCACCTGTGCAATGCAGTGAATGTGTGTGTGTGTGTGTATGTAAGTGAAAGTGAAAGTGAAGTGATTGTCACACGTGATACACAGCAGCACAGCACACAGTGCACACAGTGAAATTTGTTCTCTGCATTTAACCCATCACCCTGAGTGAGCAGTGGGCAGCCATGATTACGGGGCCGCTTCCTTAACCACCAGGCCACCACTGCACATACATAGATGTATGTGTATATATACACACACAGACACATACATACACACATATATATATAAATTGATATAATTGCAACATTTAGACAACATCATCTTCTTTGCTACTGGCATTCGAGCAGTAAATTGGCCAAAAGGTTGGGTTCAGGCTCAAGTTATATCATTTTAGTCAGTTAAGCTCATGCACTGAGTGATTGGTCAGCACGAACTGCCGGTCTATTGTACATTTGAATTCTTATTACAGCTCTAACTGGCTGTAAATCGCTGAGTAAAAGTGCTGGCTCATCAGTGTTATGACTGCTTATGACGGCTTGAGGTTCGAGTACTGCAGGTGTGTTAGCTATGTCTGTTAATGATGCGTTTGTCGATGCCAGGCACAAGTACATTTCTTTGTTGAAATACCAATGGTGGAGAGTCTGTTGATCTTTCTAAATGTCATCCCCAATGCCACAGTGAATGCATAATTCTCCCCCCACCCCTCTTTCTTTCTCTTTCTCTCTCCCCTCTGTATATAACCACACAATCTATACAGTAGCCTCAGATCGACCGGCCACAGCCATCCGGACTTACATCCACCCATTGATCTGTGCCGGATTGCATTAGATTGCAGGGCCGCTGCTCTCGTATCGGGAGCCACTGCCATTACCGGGCGTGGTTTGATTGGAAAGCGTCCTGTCGTTATTATGATTGGACAACAGGCAGGTCGCATGGAGTATAATAGAAAAGATAGAAAATAGGGAAAACAAACAAACATATGCAAACCAGCCGCCGATGAACGTTGAACTCCACCTGTTGACTAACGCTGCCGTGCATGAGCTTCCTCAGTGGACGTGCAAACCATGTCAAAATGCCAGTCGCCTCACTAATTGACTGTAAGTAGGAGTGCTGCCTCAGAAATGATTGCAGAAACGATGAAACAAAGCTTAATGAACTCACTCTGCAGAAGTGATTATGAATAAACCAGCAGGTTAATGAACTCACACACACAAAATGCAGAGTAATGCTGTCTACAGTTTATGGAAATGTAATTGTTGCATTCATCTTCATACGTGTTTTTTTAAATGCGTTTATTTGATTTACGCCTGTGATTTCAGCAGTGTTGGAAAGAATAGAAAAAAAAAATGTGTTTCAGAAGCAGCGGAAGTCTGGCTTTGAAATCCTGCCTGAGTTTTTGTGAGCCTCATGCAGCTCCCTTGTTGTGAAAAAAAAAAAAACCGGATCCCTTCTCCTGCGCTGTCGCTGCCTCTTATTACTCCCATTTCTGCCGACACAAAAGGCTTGACAACCTCATTGCTCATTGCCGTAATCAAGCAGAGTTCCAGACACGCTTGTCTCGGCCGCTCTTCGAGTGAGCTCTGCAGATTAGCAACAAAAATACCAGGCCCGAGCGGGAGGCACATGCCCGATAGCATTGTACTGCCGCGCCTGTCCTGTCGGAGATCGGCAGCGAGCACAGAAAGCCCTCACTCCTCCGACGCCCCACCAGCACGCGAAAACTGCGGAGACCGAAGTGGCCAGCGCTTTATTGGAGGAACGGCCGGCTTCTCCAGTAACACATGCTCATTGATATTGAATATGTGTGTGTGTCCTCACAGGCATGAGAATGGAAGATTCTGTTCAAATATCTAGACACACACAGGGTTGGGAGGTAAACCTGTACATGTTGTAGCCCAGTGGCCAAAGGTTCCGTTGTGGGAATAACTAAATGGTGCAGTCCCTGCGGCAGTGGGATTGCCAAATGTGGGATTTTTTTTTTTTACCTTCAAATCCTCCAAAATGTGTCGAAAACAAACTGCTACACTATCTGGTAAGTATTGAACAAATGTAAGTGTTTTCTGTAAATTACAAGTTACTTTTAGCCCAATCTGGCAAAACTAAATCTGCCAGAATGCTCTTTTTTTGTATTGATGTAATCATAATGATGGTATATAGAAACACAAACAAATTTTGCTGCCTTAACAAATAGCTAAAATAGTGGATCTCTGCTGATTCCTAAAATATCTAACTTATTTATAACCCTTCGGTGTGTGTGTGTGTGCTTTAATGTGTACGGCACACACCGCTGGCAGCCCAGCCACACACTGACTGCTGGGTTCCACTCTGGAAGAACCGCTGCCAACACTGCAGCTTTTCCCCTCCTCCTTTTCTTATGACTGTGACTAAGAGTGGCTTAAGGAAGGCAGCGAACGATAAGAAGAGTGAGGGAGAGAGGGAACAGACAATCGCATTACCACTTTTCAGCCTGGGCCAGCGGTTTGGATTTAAATGGATCCGGGCATCCAGCTGTCAACACAAGCCAAGGTTATGTGTGTGTATGTGTGTGCGTGTATGTCTACAGAAGACATAATGTCTGGCCAAAAAACGGCATGCCTCATCACACCAGGTTAGTTCGGACACTTTGTCTGCAGTCACTAATTGGAGCATACGCCAGCAGTCCCTTTATGAACTCGCTGGGACGACATTCCGGCGAATTCCCAACATAGAGGCGGTGCACGACATGAAGGAACACTTCAGTAGGGGAGCGGTGGATGCGCTCCCCCCACATCTGCACCTGACAGAGTGGTTCCTCCCCCTCGGGTCCCAACGTACTGCTCTGCAGCTCTACAGTGACCTCCGGTGGAGTGGAGAGGAACTGTTAAATGCTGCTTCCTTGGGGCAGGTGCACCGAGTGTCGGATTTTTCCCTATATACAGAGAATGGTGTGTGTGCGGGTGGGAGACCGAGAGGCTGGTTTGAAGGTGAATGATGTTTGCTGGTTGGCACACACAATTTCACAGACAATCATTATGTCTTCTGTCGTCTGTGAAGTCTTCAATAAGAGCAGTTAAAAGGAGGAAGAGAAAAGCACAGTAGAGCGTCAAATCTCCAGGGGCTTTGAATTTGTGCGTGTGTGTGTCTGGATCAGTGGCACACAGAGTTTGGGTGCTCGATGTTTCTGTTCTGACTTCTGCTGGATTGATGTATAAATCCTCCACCTGTCTGTGTAAAATGCCAGGAGTCAAGAGGAGGTTCGGCGTTTGGGTTGAACTTCGTTAGCCCTGTCGACTCTCAGTGGTGCACTGTGTGTGTGTGTGTGTGTGTGTGTGTGTGTGGGTGTGTGTGGGTGTGTGTCAAGTGAGGTTGTGGTCTCTTCACCCTTTTTAGATGTGCCTCACAACCCAAACAACCTCACAACACAAACCCCTCACTGTCCGATAAAAAAAATATAAGAATATTTGTTTTTTGTGTGTTCTAAAAAAATGACAAAAGATGTCCTAATCCTAAAACTGAACTCAGGACCAACAATAATCATCGTATTGCTTATTTTAATGTGTTTGTAGAAATCATGGAATCTTTGTTAAGATTAACACATTTTTGTTCCTCACTAGCATATACATAAAACACCTCACCTACAAGACCACCCCGGTAGCTCGGTAGCTACTATGCACTTCATTAGCCTACTCCACACTCATTACTTTAGGATTCAGAACACGTCTTATCAGTAACGCAAAAATACTCATACACACACACACACACACATTTTTTCTAGTCAGTTCTCTCGCTTTCAGGGTCTATGGGCTGACTGTACACACACACACACATACACAGGATATTACTCTAATGAATGCGGTCACAGAGAAGAGTGTGAATCAGGGTCTGTCGTTACCCATCATCCTCTGTGTCCGAACCATGAGAGGTTCTCCCTGGTCGCTGCCCACGTCTCGCCGGTTTTTAAAATCACTGTGGTGCAAAACATCTGCCCGCTGAGGATGTGTAAACCGAGCTGTAGAGCTCTTCCGATTGGCCGGGAGTTTGTTTTTGTGGCCGGTGGGGACGAGCCCTGAGCTGTTGTCGGGTATTTGGAGACTTTCTGTGGGAGGCTCAGCAGCATTAGCCGAGCTTTGGGCTGACCTCCATGGCGCTGACTGGCCAGCTTTGAAGGGAGGTCAGCGCGCGCATTCCAGCCGCCGAGGCGAGGATTCCGGCTCTTCTTTATGGATTATGTGTCCGCTGCAGGACGACTCTGCCCTTTCCCAGAGAACCAGAGCCCAACTCACTTCGTTTCCTTTCCTCCTTCCAAACAGGCAGCCCTGTGAACCTCACCTGCCGGGCCTTCTTCGGCTACAGTGGAGATGTGAGTCCGCTCATCTACTGGATGAAGGGGGAGAAGTTCATCGAGGACCTGGACGAGAGTCGCGTTCGGGAGAGCGACATCAAGTAAGGCTTCTTCCCGCTCCTGCAGTGCGCCCTGGGAAATAAATCCACCTTGGGTAGCATCAGCATCCTTTCAGTACAATTAAAATAAACTAACATACAATACCTAATTTAATTTTCTCCCAATTACAGTCAATGCACACAATTCTGCCGAGGAGTGATTTCAGCGTATTAACAGGCTACGGTTGCCTGGCAACACCTCCTGGCATGTAAATGTATAATTCAAGCGATATGTGGTCACAGGTGCGGGGTTTTCAAGTATTTCACAGATTTTATGTCTGGAACAAATGATTTTTTTTTTTTACATCCTTCTAAGCTGAAAATGTCCAAAATATAGACTATAACACAACACCCTCGATTATTACACCCATCATACCAGTATTTCCCATTTCGGAATTTTATTCCATGTAGTTGGACCCTGAAGATGGACCCTGCCTTTTAAACAGAACATTTAGATCCTTCATCCCCCAAAAAAAGTGTTCAGGCCTGCAAATGGAAAGTAAAGTGAACAGGAGTTGAGCGATCTGCATATAATAAAAAGTTCTTTTTATGTTGAGCTGCCACACGATTTGTGGTTCTGAGGTTGATGGAAGATTCTGCTGTCGTTTTTGGTTAAATATTACCCAAAGAGCCACTGCTCCGTGTTCAGGGGACAAATTTATGGGTGCATAGCCAGAATTGCGGAACAGTAAAATATCCTATTAAATTCTGCCGCAGCCTCCAACGAAATTGGGCAATGAAACTGACACAAGATGGTGTGTGTATGTATGTGTGTGCGCTAGCATTTAACATTCATACACACATAGGTCAGGATCACTTTTATCCCACTTAATTTTCCCCTACTTACACTCATGGATACCCTAAAGTACATACGTCTGAATTTAGCTTTAATCCTACATGCATTTGTCAGTTAATTGGAAGTTATTTGGAAGCAAGCTCCTCCACTCACCTTCTAGAGCAGAGGTGGCCTAACATGTAAGGATGTGGACTCGTATCCGAAGGGTTGTGGGTTAAAATCCCGGACCCCCACGGTTCCACTGAGGTCCCCTTGATCAAGGTACTGTCCGCACACACTGCTCCCTGGGCACCTTTCATGGCTGCTCACTGTTCACTAAGGTGTTAAGTGCACATTTCATTGTGTCACCGTGTGCTGTGCTGCAGTGTTTCACAATGGCAAAGACAATCACTTTCACTTTCTGCCAAGTCCTGCGTTCGGGAATATATTTGACCAAGAAATGAAGGAAGTATCTTCTGAGCTCATATGCATGAGAGCTGTCACACGTTCACTAAAGCACTGTGTAGTTTTTTTATTTGTGTAGTTTAGCGACGATCTTCGGAAAGCACCTCGCCTTTAGATATCTAGGCACCTTGAAGCCAGAATCCTGTGTTAAAATGTGCTGTGCTGAAACAACACATCAGAGGCAGGTAATTGCCCCCACAATGCTTGGCCCAGCACTTCATGCCGAAATTAGTCATTTCATTAGCGCATGTTGGGGAGTTAATGATGCATTGGGTTTTGTCAGGTCTGCCGTGACCTGTGTGATACCTCTGCCCCGCCTCCACTGACAAGTCCACCCTCTTCCTAGCCCTCGGAGTCCTGCATACACACACCAGTGGGCTCCGCTTGGCACGTGAACATGAAAACCAAGGATCCAAGGTTGTAAAGACTTAATATTGATCAGTCATGGGGTGAGACATGTAATAATAATAATAATAACTATTTGGTATTTAGCTATAAAGAGCTTGCCTTGTCAGCAAGACCAGGAATGCTGGCCTATCAGAAGGCGAATAAATCTGCCGGAGAGTATAGTAAGAACAGCTCTGCAGTTAATGAAACGGATTAAAGGTCAGGGCTGGAAATGGCTTGTTTCTACAGATTGCTACACG
Source organism: Denticeps clupeoides (assembly GCF_900700375.1). Taxonomy (NCBI): domain Eukaryota; kingdom Metazoa; phylum Chordata; class Actinopteri; order Clupeiformes; family Denticipitidae; genus Denticeps; species Denticeps clupeoides. The sequence continues at coordinate 15,033,754 of NC_041711.1, forward strand.
TTTATAATGCATGTGCTGTACAGTAAATGTGAGTGTGAGAGTGAGAAGATCACGGCCTTCTGTTTATTAGTGAAAGTGAAGTGATTGTCATTGTGAAGCCCAGCACAGCACACGGTGACACAACAAAGTGTGTCCTCTGCTTTTAACCATTAGGCCACCACTGCCCCCAGCAATTTTTTGTAGCTTTTCTGATTTTTGTTGAAGATATGAATACCTACGTTTCAGTGATACTATAAGCACTGTAAGAACTATTATGCAGCTATGTAAGTACGTTTTTAGTTTTGTAGGGTAGGTTGCTATAAATAGCTATCCAGAAAAATTCTAAACTCGCACCAATGACGTCAATGGCATTTTTTAAAGGACAAATGGGTTGTTGGCGTCCTGTGATGTGGTCGCCATGGATTCATAACAAGGAAACTGTTATTTGATTTGTGCCAGGTACAAGTATCAGGACCAGAACCAAATAAAAATAACCAAATAAAAATAAAAAGGAAACCATGCATTTGCTAACTATGCATTAATGAATTAGTTAATCTATCTTATTTAGTATGTATATTTTATGACTGCTGTAATTATTTGGAATAAATATATGATCTGGGTCCTGGGAATTAAATGCACTTAAAATTAAATGAGGACATTCATTATGAATATTTATATTATATAGCATTTCATTAATTATCAGTTTGATCTTTTATTGTAATATGTTGTTCATAAAAATCTGTCAAATTGGACCAAAAGAGACAAAAGTTTCCCACGATGGGGAATGAGCTGACAGACCCTTACGAGAACATGTCAAGAGCTGCAGACCCAAGGCATTAGGAAAAAAAAGAGAGAAATCTCAACAATGGCTGCTTCCACCCTCTAGAGCCTGAAATCGTGTTGAACCAATCGTCTTGGCCCTGGACCGTAACCTCGGAGGGTGAAATGGTGCGTCTGGGAGAATCAGTGTGTGGAAAACTCTGTCTCTGTCAGTTAATCAGCTCTGCGATGATGAACATCAAACAGGGGTATCCCTCCTGCGAGAGTTGTCAATCACCACAGCCTGGAGAGCAGAGAGGCCTGCCGCTGAACGATTTCATGTGGCGGTTTACTCTGCTTCTTTCTTTCTTCTCTAATGGAGTTCAGCCACAACATTAAAACTACTGACAGAAGTTAACATTGATGATCTCATTAAAGTGGTGCCTGGAAAGGGCTGGACAATCAGTTCTTCAGTTTCATGTGTTGCGGGGTAGGAAAAATGGTCCAGGAATCAAGACTGAGTGAGAGCTCCTTGGTGTCTTTGGAGTGGAGCAGTTAGGATCTTCATAAGGAGTCCAAAGCAGAACATTCGGGGCTGTGTAGCTGTGACCATGCTGACCAGTGTCCACCACTGAGAGCTCCTACAATGACCATCAGCATGAGCACCCGGCAAATGATCTTAACCTATTGTTGCCAAATTCCACACCTTCAAGATTCATAACTTTATACTACATTTATACTACATCTAATATATACTAAGAATATATAGATAAATCATTTGCAAATATTAGCATTTTGTGTGAGAGTTGTTAAATATTAGTATTATTTCTGCACATCTGGACAGGTGAGAGCTGATGTGGACAGCACAGTGGTTTTACTGTTGTGGCTGTTTGCTGTATATTTACAGCACAGCGTGAGGTTCTCTTGAAATCAGCTCCTCATTCGCTCCCGGCTCATTTGAAGGGCCTCTGCGACGTGTAGGAGGCTCGGGGTTTGATGTGCCGACGCTCGCGTCTGATGTCGTGTGATCACAGTGGGCTTCTGTGCTGCTCCAGCTCCTCACACGACACACAAATATCAAGGGCCTCCACTCTTTCATCCCGCTCCATGCTGCTTTTCACACACTGTCCCTTCTGTCTTTCTCTTACCCTCCCATGTTCTTTACATCCTCATTCCCTCCATCTTCTTTCTTTGCCTTCTTCTCTCTCAATTTTCGTCTCAGGTGCCCCAGAGCTCTTCTCCTTCAGATACCCGACAGGCATAATGCTGAACACACAGGGCTCTAATGGTGTGGAGAGGCTTTTAAAAAGCGAACGCTGACACATCTGACCCACCATGTTTAGCAGTGGCTTTTCTGACAATTTAAGCTGGTGTCACAACACACATGGTCAAGCTGCCTCTTTAGCTTAAAATTTTTCCTCCAGACATAGAGCCACGCTGACCTCTATCCAGCCCTGCTCACCCACCCTGATGCCCCGTCCTGCCCTGCCTCTCCTTGCCTGGCTGACCAGGAAATGGGAAGTGATGGATCTTTGAAGACAATGGCAAGAGCAGAGGAGGGCAAAGGTTGTCTGCACATGGCCTCCATCAAGCAACAGTTATTGTAGGAAAGTTTAAAGAAGGATTTCTGTTGTTCAAAGATAACTTCAACAATGCACTGCACATGAAATACGAGTGAATACAAGTAAAAATACTGAACTTGATTATCATTAAAGTGCTTCTCCTGCCTGAAACCAGAAGATCCAAACATCTCAGGAATATACTTAACTCTCATGAATCTTGAGTCTCATGAGTCCAGCATCTTCGAAAGTATTTTATCTATAATTGTATGGTAGAGAACATAACGAGGGGTGAAATTGAGATATACAAATATTATGAAAAGGTAAAAATATGTAAATAAATTCAGAATATTTTTTTTCCCCTCCAGAATATTTATTTATTTATTTGTACAATTTAACCAAACTCAAATAACTTCACAATTGTGAGACTTGTGTGAGAAATTGAAATAAAGACATGCATTTTTGAATAAAATATTGTTCACAATTATTCTAAAATACTAAATGAATTAAAAAAGTTTGATTAAAATATGGCAATTTTTAGTTTTTGTTCTCCTGGAAGTTGTCAAAATGTCACTTATGCCCATATGGCTGTTGCCCCTCTATATTTTGTAGTATGGGTGCCAATGTGACGTATATATGGGGGAGGTAGTAGCCTAGTGGGTAACACACTCGCCTATGAACCAGAAGACCCAGGTTCAAATCCCACTTACTACCATTGTGTCCCTGAGCAAGACACTTAACCCTAAATTACTCCAGGGGGGGACTGTCCCTGTAACTACTGATTGTAAGTCGCTCTGTATAAGGGCGTCTGATAAATGCTGTAAATGTAAATGTATATAGTATATTACTAGTTCAGAGCATAGATGACAAGGACAGTGTGAATGTGCCAAGACACAAGTGATTTGCTGCAACAAGTTTACAACTTGTGAAAACCCTGAATTGGACAAAGAACAGGTACAATTTTGAGTGCTGTGCCTAGAAGCCAAAATCAGCAGCTTATCTGGGAAAAAAGTGTGCCCTCGCTTGACCCCCAAAAATGGCAGAAAACCCTGATTAAAAATGTTAATTTTTTCCCCTTCATTTGTGCAAGGGCTGAATAATCAAGTATAAATGCACATTATGATGAAAAACGTTTTTCACGTATGTCATAAAATCGAATGGGCTTGGCTGCTCTTGGTTAATTCTGCAGTGAGAGCATTTCAAAGTGGACAAGTGAAGAATGCAGAGTAATGAAACTGAATATATGAAAATTCCACTGTTATGTGGAAAAAACATACAATTTCTGAACACTGGAGCGTCTGTATAAGGAGGATGAGATTGAGAAATGTTCATAACATATTTGTTGTTGGCCCCTCCAGATTCAGAATGAGCTTCAGCATAGATTTCATCAGTTTCTGGCTTACAGAGTATGACAGATGTTAGAAGTCAACAAACTTTTATTCCATCGTCATAGAAATGCCCATGCGTAGCAGGAATTACATAGGAAGTTTTGGGAGTTTGGTGTCATTGACCTCATAATTAATCTGTCTGTTTTCCCATGAAAATGCTCTGACCAATCAATAACAGTAAGATTCTCAAGTGACTGACAAGGAGCACTGAGCACCTTGGGCATCAGATAAAGTGTACCTCAGTAAACTTGACCTGTCAGGTATGCTGCAAAGCAAATGTTTTCTAATACAGTGGATGTAAAAAAATTTACATCCACTACATCCACATCCAGAATAAATTATTTCAAAAGTTTTTCCTACCTTGAATGTGACATAAAAATCCAAAAAAGAAAAAACATGCCATAAACTGAATGCATAAGTGTAAACACAAAAAATGCACACAAAAAAAAAATGTGGACAAAGTACTCACATTCATTACTAAAGTAAAAGTACAGATTACTTCCACTACAAGTGAAAATCTTACTGTCAAATTTTACTTAAGTTAAAGTACTAAATTACATTTTTAAGTACTTCTGGCACAACACATACACAACACAACAAAGCATTTCTGGCACAACACAGAACCTTTGTTTTTTTTTATTGTACCGCCATACCCCCCTACGAAACAGCATGGTACCATCTACCAGGTATGGCCTGCGTGTTGGCATGCAGCAAAAAAAAATCGTTACAACACAGGTGCTCCAAAAGTAGCCTAAGATGACAGATATGGACATAACATTATATTCATGTTTAACGTCATGTATAACACTCCATTTTTACATGCTAACTTTATAAACTACATTTAGAAGACAATCTTTGCCTTGGTGGTCAAAGTAATTTCACTAACTTCTATCCAAAAGCTCAGACAACTTCATTGCAAACTTTAACTTGTAACTAATAAAATGTTTACATACCTCAATATGTTTGCACGGGTTGAACATTGTCATATAGTTAGTTTTAGGCAGACACAGCACACATTTAATATGGCCAAGGATGTGAAAATGGCACAGTATTGATAGTACTAGATAGAAATGTGAAGTAAAAAGAGCTATATTTGTCTTTAAAATGTAGTGAAGTGAAATACTACTCAAGTGAAGTACAGCTACTCAACAACTCTACTTAAATACTTTACAGTACTCAAGTAAATCTACTTTGTTACTGCACAACTCTGAGTACTATCAATATGGCATCTAGACTAGGCAAAATATTTCCACTCTTCTTAGAAAAAGCTACACCTGTCAGATTGTAAGAGCATCTCCTGTGCTCAGCCCTCTTCAGGTCACACTGATTTTTTATTGAATAAAGGTCTTTGCAGCTCCTGTTGGAGCCAGTCTTTTGCTGCTTTGGATGTATACTTGGGCTCATTGTGGCTACGTGCTTAGGAAGCGGACTCGTAAAAGAGAGGTGGTAAGTTAATATCCCCAACCACCAAGGTGTCACGGCCATTTGGCATGGCGAGGCAGGTGAACGGAGATGATGAGAAGATTTGATGAAGAAGAAGAACGCATTTGCACGACGTCACGAAACCGGGGTTTAATCTTGTGAAGAACAGGACAGGGGAGACACATGTAAAATAACAAAGACCCGACGGAGTACAGACACGAACAGGGCAGCTCTATACAATTAGACACAGGTGAATACGATTAGGAAACATTACACAGGACTAACGTGAAACACCGAAGTAACCCTTTCTGGACCGGATCATAACAGAAGGTGCCACTGAGGTCCCCTTCATCAAAGTGCCGTCCCCACACACTGCTTCCCAGGTGCCTGTCATGGCTGCCCACTGCTCAGTGAGTGTGTTGGGTTAAATGCAGAGGACACATTTTGTTGTGTCACCGTGTGCTGTGCTTGCTGTGTATCAGAATGACAATGAAAATCACTTTCATTTTCATGTTTAAAGATGAAATTCATCTTCATCTTCAGCATTTTAGCAATTGCCTGAAACGAGAAAAGTATTTGAAACTGTTAATCAACCTGGCTCTTTAATAGGAGTGTAGTACACTTGTTATATTCACTGTACAGTTGTACGTAAATTTCACCGAATGATAATTGCTTTGTGGATTAGTTCTCCAGCACGAAATGCAATCAGATTTATTGGGAAAGCATTTCTGCGCCAACGGTTAATCCATCCTCAGAAATGTCCTGGTAAAAAAATACTACTTTTAAACATAACCGTGCTCCAGCCTCTCTGATTAACATAAGAGGTTAATCACCGTGGAGGCAGCGCTCATCTAACCCCCTGCAAGTGGCCTGTAACCGCACAGAGCGTCTCTGAAATGTGTATCATCATTGCAGGAGCTGCAACGGTGCAGCCACTCAAGCGACGACTCCAGAGCATGAGTGTAGAAGCTAATGCACACTTACTGTCTGCGAGAGAGCCCATCACTGCGAAGAACGGCACTGAACAGCGGCCTGAGAAGCTTTTCGAGAAACGTCCACCCTAATGGACTCCTCTTCCACTCCCATTTCCCTATTCAGTGGGGGCCTGAGTTGTTTCCTCGCCCACTCGCTAACCTTTGACCTGGTGTGCAGGCACGGATGCACTATTCTCACTATTAACTATTCTGCAGGGTTTCTCAGAGGCTCAGTGCATTTGCAATATCAATATCATTAAAACAAGGTCTGAAATCATTTTTGTTCTCTTTGTGCCATCAGTGTTACCGTACTAGTGGGACGAAATGACTTTAACACATAAAACTCCAATGTATAATTTATCAATAACAACAAAGATAATAAACCAAAGAAAAAAACATTGTTCATCCCACACAAGACGTAGCCGGAGATTTAGACTGCAAAGTATATAAGAAACACACAGTATGCAAATAAATGAGTTGTTTGATTGGCAAGCCATGCTCATCGTCACAGCGTAAACACTGTGACTGTGAAAATCCCACACAAACTCCTCCCACTCAGGCCATCCCGGCACCAAACAGAGCCAGCAGAAATAATATTCAAATCCTCGAGCCATGCATTTCTCCACAGAGGTGTCCTGTCAACCCCCCGACCAGCATAACTACAGATCGCCAACCCTTACATACAGAGATACATACATACATATTCCCATCCCCAGTGCAAGAGTTGATATTGATGGGGGAATATGCCACTATTGTCATAATTACATAAATTATCCAATGCATCAATCGATTCTTGTCAAATGGGAACAAGACAGCAAGAGCGCAGGAGTGAATATAAACGTGAATACATTTCAGGGGAGGATGAGGGCTGCAGAGCGAGTTGCTATTCTGTTCTACAATTAAACAAATGTTTGCTCGTTTTTTTTTCCCCTCTCTCTCTCTAATCTGCACCTTATCAGCGTTATAAACTGCCGATTAGAAGCGCTTTTCGTGGACTGTGCGCAAAGAGTCGCTCTCCAAATCGTCCATTATCGGATTTCTGTCCTCGTCCCCGGCGCCGGCATCGCTCTTTTGCAATTCAGCTGATTCACCCCCCTCCTCGGTGGCTGGAGGAATTTGCCCATGATTAATTGTTATTATCCGCATTTGGAGTGTCCCCCCGGGGGGAGGGGGCAGCACTCTCCCGAACACTGACTCCACGCCGGCAGGCCGGCCGCATCAATACCTGGAGCGCCATAAAAAGCGGCTCAAACTGCCGCAATATCTGTAAATGTAAAGAAAGCCCAACATTATTTCTCCATTTATTCTTTTTCTGGCTCTCGTGAGCCCCAGCAGGGGAGGTTCATTTACTTTAAGAAATATTGTTTTTCTTTTTTCTTTCGTTTCCCCCCCCGCATGACTCCAGTTTCCATGGCAGCAGATATGAAAAGCTCTTTTTTAACCTCATTATTTAGTTATCGCTCCCACTGTGCAGAAGAAAAAAAAAGCTCAGACTTCTGATTTGTCTTTTTCTCTTTTTTTTTTTTGGCCCTTTTGAATTAGTCATTATCATCTTGCCGAAATTTGATGAAGAGCACGCTGTGTACCACAATTCCGAGCGCGTTTCCATCTGCGCTCGTCCCAGTTCTGGGGGCGCCATTCGCTGGCCTCTCCGGCGATCCACATCTCCTGGCATCCTAGGATCCCACAGATAACCACACATGGGCGCGTTGATGGACACTTGTCAAGGGCTTCCGCGATGCTGATGTTTTTTCTTATCCTTCTTTGCCCTCATCCAGAACCATCCGAGAGCACCTTGGAGAGCAGGAGGTGTCAATCTCCCTCACCATCGACTCTGTGCAGGAGAGCGACCTGGGAAACTACTCCTGCTACGTGGAGAATGGCAACGGCAGGAGGCAGGCCAACATCCAGCTCATCAAGAGGGGTAAGGGCCCTGCTAACCCACAGAGTCTTATAATTGTAGCTCCTTGTGCTTCTGAGACCTGGAATTGTCCCTCACGGGTTAATTGGTGACAGAAGAGTATAAACTATCCAGATTCGGCCAGGATAATAACCAGGTCTCTAAATCAAGCAGGTGCTGGATGAGATATGTCAAAGTTCTTACCTCTTTGCACAGAAGTTAGGGTTAACTTGTCAGCCAGATTGCTCCTTCAGGTCCATTTATTCCATGTAAATTTTAAGATTTGGAAGACAACAGAGTTCCTGATCTAAAGATAGCAGGATGATACATGAGACGAACAAGCAGGAGGTTCCTATTTCTTTTTTAAGATGTACACAGGCTCAGTGCACATCTGCTGAGAGGTGAGAGAGAGATGAGAAGAGACGCTCAGCTTGAAGCGCGGGCCATTTTCCGGGTTAAGAACTTTCAGAAACCAGACTGAGACAATAGAGTTAATGTAGTGTATGTGCAGTACTTGGCAGGCTGAGCTTCCGGTGACTCACTCTTCACGAAGACCAGAGAACGTATCGCCCGCTGGTCCTGATGCTTTATTCTTCACGCAGGCTTGACTGCGTGATGACGCTCCGTGTAGAGTCAGAACACTTCTGCACTTTCATCCCAGGAAGAACATAAGCGCCAACCAGTTGTTATTTCTCACACATGGCAACATAGCCGCTTAATCTGCAATACAGCCAACATTTTCCTTCCCTGTAGCAGTTTGGAAAAATGCCTAAATGGATTTGATTGGTGAATGGTGAATGGCGAATTTGAAGTGAATGGAAAGCGCCTCCATTGACGCCATCAACACGTACGTGCAAGCATAATATTGTGGCTCGAACCTCCTTTTAATAGTTTATAGCTAGGAATGAAATGTTTAACGTATTTTTAAACAATTGAGAGCCTTAATCGATATTCATCACACTCTGTGAGTGACCCTATGAAGAAATATATGCAGTATATGCACCGTATTCATGCATTCATATTTACATTCATGGCATTCACGCAGAGATGCGTAGTCTCAGGGCTATTTTATCCTGTTATGCAATGTACCAACACCAACTTGCAGATTATTAGCATGTAATTCAGCTATTTGGGTGGGTGAATCGGAGATTAGTGAACATGCCTCACACGCTACATAGTATAGCTCTGGGAACGTAGAGCCCACTGAGGCTTTTTTTCAGTAGAGCTGTAATTTTTTTTAAATACCTTATTTCATTTTGCACCTTTGGAGTATATTAAAATGAAATTGCCCTGTGCCGTGCAGGTTCACTGGGACTGGGCTAAATAAAGAGTTTTTTGGATGTGCGAGGTAAATGGAGGGGTGAGTTAACCGGCGTCGACCTCCGGCTTGAGATTATTTTCCACATAAAGAGGTCTTCACACTTTAATAGGTCACTTAAACATTAGCGAGCGGAGTGCTGGAGCGGAACTGTAAATGTAACTGTGACATATAAACCTTCCGGAAACGAGGACATGTTCATCACTTTGGGGCAGATCTTTCCGCATTTTACACAGATGAGCTGACAATGGCGGGCCAATGAACACCCGCTCATCTATAACTCTCCCCTTTAATATTAATGCACTCTCGCACATTCTTGATACAAAGTGCAGATGTCGGTCTCTCGTTTCAAAATGAACTGTTTCTTATTCGTCTTTCTGTCACAAATCTTACACCTCTTTTTGGAACACTGGTACCGATAGTCTTTGGGAGCATCTGGGTCCCACAAGATTCTGCACGTTGCATCCTCAGCCAGCCCATCCCTTCCTTACCTCATGTCAATTTCTGCAGGATCTATGGGCACGAGACCTGGAGTGGTCTGTCTGTCCTGGCTGAGACATGGCTGTCATCCCTCCTCTGAGCCTTCTGCTGAGTGGCGCAAACTGATCCTGCCTCGTTTCTTTTTAAGTCTCCTTTCATGTGTGGACCACTGTTGTTTCTGGCGAGTTCCACTTCTTTCTTTTCTGTGGTGACATCCTCACATTAGAACACTTGTTCAGGTTCTCCCTCCGTGGCTTGAAAGCCATCAGTCTTGAATATTTTTGCATAGCGAGTTGTTGCGCTTTTTTAAGTTTGACTCTTTTGAGAAGACTTTGATGACGCCCCAGATTCATTTGATTCGGAATATGAAAGGTTCTATTCTGACATGCACATCTCTCTATAAACTACAGGAGCCTGTGTCGGCCCCTTTACTGCAAAATGGCCCAAAATGGCTGCCGACTGCGGTGTCTATTCCTTTTTTTGGTTAGTATGTTTCTTTAATGCACTTTGTGTTCCAAAAAGCTCCACATGGGCAACATTCAAACTGCTTAACTGGAAATAAACATTTATTTTCTGGGAGCTAAGGGGTGAGCTAAATTCAATTTGGCCTGATTTATTCTGGCACACTAAATTGAGTGTCTCACACAAACACACAAATCAAATAGAAAGCGCAACAAACACACACTGAGAGGCACACATGTATGTGTTTGTGCCAACATGCATACGCATGTGCACCTGCTGGGCAGGACTGTGCTGGGCGTTGGTGGATGAGCGCTGCCAACCGCAGAGGACTGATATTGATGGAGATGCTCAACGTTGCGCCTTATTTCTTAACTTTTATCAACCCACTGCTGAAGATGAGTGGGCCTGATGGCTGAAGATTGGGGTCAGACTTTCCTCTGTCTCTTATAATGGAGCTGTGGTAGCGCATGGGAGCGTGCAGCTCTACTTAAAAGCAGAAAAGAGAGACGGAGCCTTGACCGTGATTTTAAAAATAGGATGGCTATTTACAGCGAGGAATTAAAGTGTCTTTGAAGATGTCATTACCTGCTATAGTTCTTATTTAATGCATTGTTTATTTTGGTGTGCCGAGGCTGCTTATCTGCATTTGACACCATTTAAAACTTAAGAAAAATTATCTGCAGGCCTTTGGTGTAGAAAGGAAGCCTCAGGATGCATGTTATAAAAGATCAAATCTATATCTACAATACCTAAAATTCATGTATAGGCAGTATTTTAACTGTTTTAATGAGTTGACATTTTTAAGTGCCTGATTTGCAGTTATAATGCAGGTTTGGCCTGCCACATACTTACAGTGGAAGAGCATAGTTGAAAATTGTACATAAAAACATGATTTTTTTATTCCATCACCCATCTTCTAAAACTGCCATGCTGCTTATCTGAGGAACGCTTGAGAGCAGTTCAGTTGCTTCCATGGAATTCTCCTCCACTCCTCCCAGGACACAAATGTAGAAATATTTTTTTTAGTATGAGGAAACTCGATATTTGCCCCCTTAATCAATTTCCCACAGTTCTGTTCTGGCCTTAATCTCAGTTCCATGAGGTCCATTTCCATTAAATGCTGGAAAATGTGCTCCTCCAGGGTGATTTTGGGTACCAGGACTGCTAGCTTGCCTTACAGGAACAGAAAACAGACTGATTATGAATTTAGATGTGATGTTATCGTTGAAGGGTCCACTCTTTAAAGATGATCCATGGGCTTTAAAGACTGTCTTCATCTCAACCTGAGCTTTCCAGACTCCCTAATTTGTATTAGTAGGAGTAGTGGTAGTTTAAATCACAGTGAAGAGTTTATAATTGCTTGTCCTGTACAAATGGCTACTATTGGAAACATTTGTCTTGGAAATCATCTCAAACCCTTGGGGAAAATGTCAGAGTGTCCTTTCTGTCGAAGATCTGAGCTGGATTCTCATTGGTCTGCGTGTGTTAACGGGGTTAGAGCAGCTAGCCCGTGTTAAGATTGTTCCTTGTTTGTACAGGCCTGCGTCTGTGGAGAAAGCTTTCTTCTACTCCTCTGCGCCAATCAATGGATTTTGGCTGCCGGTCTGAAATGGCCAGTTGTAAATCTTCTGGGCTTTAAGTCCTCCTGTGTTCCCATTATGTAAGTAGTTGGTCCACGGCCACGGGGCTTTTCGCTCCCACCTTTGCGAGCTCTTTGGTAATTGTTTTCTGCATTACGGCCTCTGGTGCATTGGCCACCTCTAATAAGTCATTAACGACAGCTCTTCTGTCACAATCAGTGGCATTCTGACCATTGCCAGAAGTGCTGGTGAGCTTTCCTGATGAATGGCGATTGGTTGGCTGTCCTCCTTTTATTTTAACTGCTGTTATTATTGTTATTTGTGTCCAAGTACACTTTGGAAACAAAGGCAATAATAATTTCATGTGTGTGAGGCTGGAGAAATTACTGGGCCTTTGGAGGACACCAGGAGAGAAAAAGACATTCATAAATAAATGTATATATTTTTTGTTTCACAAATACGCCTTGAACACCAACAGAGTTGGTTTTATTTTTCATTTCATCCCCGGGGATTTGGTGAGGGATGCTTCTCATGTTGGCTGAAGGCCTTTGAACCTTCAAATATTCCTTATGTTTTCATGCATTTCTATGCATTTTTCATACTTAAAATCTACTTAATTAATCCTTGTCTTTATTATTATTTGAATTCCTTGAAGGTTTTATGCTGAGCTCTGCATGTTTATTTTCTTCATGTTAGATCTGCATTTATCATCATTTCTTGGCCGGAAGAGAAGCTGTCAGAGAAATCATTTTCAGTCTGAAATTAATGGGCACTCAAAGCCAAACCCACCATGAAAGCCCCCAAAGTCACATTCCAAGTCAATCTCTTCCCATTGCTCTCCCTAACAATGAATCCAATCCGTCACACTCTTCCCTCCCTCAAAGAGCGAGCATTCCGCCCTTCCACCCGCAGCCCGCAATACAAATGTCACGATTGACAAATCGGAATGGCAGCGTCTCCTCCGAACGCTGCCCTGGCGCCGCTGGAGAGGTGGGAGAGATGATGGATCACGAGATGCCGAGCAGCTTCGTCAAATCCATCAGTACATAAGTGAGGCACGGTGCCCAGCGGCCAGGGAATACTTTGTCTTAATTTCCTGACCGTTTTGCCTGCCGGAGGGGCGGGGTCTTTGTAATTTAATCTCATGTGAGTGACATGTGCTCATCAGATTACATAGCCAATCAGGTCAAGGGCTGAGAAGAGGCAGGAGGGATGGAGGAAGGAGAGGCAGATGAAATGCATAGCTGAAGGAAAGGCAGAAGAGGGGTGGCGAAGGTCGTTTCTGGAATGAGGAGGAAGAAGCAGATAGAAACACACCTCCGCCATCATCTCACACTGCTCTGACTATCCAGAAGATCTGAAGTTACCAGACCTCCTGCCATGAGCTTCAGCATCTCTCATTCACATGGTTTTCACATTTTTGGCTATTTTGGCTACCTTTTTTTTTTTTGGACATTTTGGATTTTTGGATAGCGAGTTAGTGAGTTTGTTTTAATATCTTGGAGACCTCTCTCAACCAGAGAACTATCTCTATAGACAACTAATGATTCTCACAATGTCCTGTGGAGGAAGGCTGAAAACACAGGGCCATAAATTGTCAATCAGGTGGAATTATTAATAATTTACCGAAATCACATGCTTATGAATCAATTCATTAATTAATTCATAATCACGGATTTGGGCTCAACTTACCCTACATGGGTTAAAAGCCAAGGGCACATTTGTGTCACTTGCTGTGTATGACAGCGACAAAACTTCACTTCATAGATGAATGTTCTGGACATCAAATGGAACTGCAGGCTCGACCTCTCCTGGGTGTATTCTATTGCTGTATTATTATTTACTGCGTTCCTGCCATCACACACTCCCATGATGCGCGTAGCGTCTGATTGATGCATGCGCTCTTTTCAGTGGGATTTTCATTGTGCTCGTTTTGAAGGCCCTCTTTAGGTATTATTAGCAGATCTGTCATGAACACTGCGGGGTGTGTGAATGGCCAATGGAAGAGCTTGGAACTAATATTGGCCAGTGGACAAACCGCTGCTAGTTTGCATTTTTAATTATCAAGAAGATATCTGCTAATTTGGTGAAACAAAGGACCGTTGAAAATACTATGGTGACCTTCACTGCAAATGAGTTATTTTACAATAATAATTTTTTTAAATAATAATAATAAATCATTTAACAATAGTATTTCATGATTGCCTTTGCTAAGGAATGTATACCAAACTGATACATGTGAATAATTAGAATTTCTTTGGTTAGTAGGTATCTTGTGAATAATGAGGTGAAGGTGGTTTAGCCAGTCTCTCCTGTTCATCTGCTTTTTCTGCCCTTGGGATGGTTGCACCATGATTCATTTGGCTTAATACCTCATAAAGCATTTTTCCTCTATAAATTTCCTCTATGATTTGATTTAACTGTTCACTTTTTGTAAATGTAGTCTAATTCCTGTTTAGTCACTGTAAAACAGGCAACTAGGTGAATATTCTTGTCAGACAATTCTGTTCAAAAAATTGGATAATAGATAAAAATGTCGGTGGTGACGGCTACATCCCTGACAATTGTAACAAGGCTAGAAAGCACTCCTCATGGACAGTTTATTTAATGCTGCAGCGAGAATAAGCCCATGATCCTCCGCTGTGTGTAATGCCTTCATTGCAGCAGACCGCACACGTTCAGTTGGCTGCCGCATGAGTGCTAAACTGTAAATTGAAATTGTTGTTCGCAGGCCTGATGCCTGGGCTTGTTCTTCAGGAAGACAACATTTCAGCTGTGAACAAAGGTTACAGTAGCTGCTATAGAACAAAAGCTGCCTATTGTCTAGTGTTTTTATTATTATTATTATCGGTCTCCTGTAGGTGGCAGTAGTCGTTAATGTCGCTTTATTGTAGTCAGTATTCTGCTATCAGCATGCATTCTGTGTGCATTTTTACTGCTTTAAAGTGAAGCTGCAGTTGAAATGACATGTTCTCTCTGTGTCATCCTCCTCTGTCCATCTGTCCCTCAGCAGAGCTCATGTACACAGTAGAGCTGGCCGGAGGTCTGGGGGCCATCCTTCTTCTGCTCATTTGTCTGGTGACCCTCTACAAATGCTACAAGATCGAGCTCATGCTGTTTTACCGAAACCACTTTGGGAGTGAAGACGTGGATGGAGGTGAGCTGTAGATGAGTGAACGTGTGTGTATAGAAGTCTTGTCATTTATTGTAAAAACACTTGCTTCCTTTCGTATGCTGAAAAGGTAGCAGGAACTGGAAATTTGGAGAACGCACGGTTCCAGTTTCATAGAATTGGGCGTTCTGGTTTTCAAGATCAGATGCATGATCTCACATGTCATGAGAATTAATATTTTATCCAATTAAAAACCTTTCAAAAACTATAGACTTAAGAAGCTTGTCACATTACGGTAGAAACATGCATGCATATTCCAAATGAAGTGTTTTGAAAGGTTTAATTCTCAAAAGGAGGGGAACCTAGTCACCGAAACCCATCTGAAGAGAAGTGTGTTCTTACCTGACAGCCATATTTTTAATGAAAATACTTACATATCACATAGGTCACAATGCAGCAGATACAAAAGAACTGCAGTCTGTGGATGTGCAAGATTTCTCATTCACAGCGACTAATTAGGCCGTTTTTACTGATGTGGCTGTCAAGCAAAAAGACTTCTCTTCCTCGTCTTCTTCCTCGCCAATTATCAACAGTGTAATTATAAACTTTTTTTTTTCCATTCTTGATTTAATGGCAAGAGATTAAGCAGTGACTGTATGGGCGATATAAAAACTTCTTCTTCTTCTTCTTCTTCATCATCAATCCAGAGTGATTTCCCTTAATGAGAGTTTGTAGAGAAGCAGTGTGAATGTATTGCGAGATTTGCAGATTACTTTAGGAGGCAGCGAGAGAGAGTGAGAGAGAGAGAGAGAGAGAGAGAGAGAGACGTGTCAGGGAGCAGGTGTCATTAATACTGAAAGGTGGCCTACCCCCTAATCGCCCTCCCCACCCAATCTTGGTTTGTCTCATCAGCTCGTCTTTTTTCTCACCTTGACGCTTGACGCATCGGACGTTTCCATGAAAGTCATTACCAGCTATGTTGGGCAGGCTTCCAAGGAAAAGGTTTTTTTTTTTTGCGATAATAGAAAAAAAAAATCAAGAAAGGAAGCCTGGCATGGAGACCAAGAACCTGAGCCTGGAACTTAATGCCGAGCTGCGATTGTCTCCTCTAATTGTGCTGGGCGAGTGTTGCATGGCACGAAGGAAACAGATTTTCAATTTGCTCTCTGTTTAAGGGGATCACTTTCAATAAGCCCGCAGGTCCCAGCAGAGCAGCACGTTCCCCCCAACCCCCCTCCCGCAAAGGTGATTATTCTGCACAGAGAACACGCCCCCGTTCACAAACACTCATGTCCAGCACTGCAGCGGCTTCCCCGGGCTTCACCTGGGCTGCTGGGGCATTTCTGCAATGCGGATGGGATATTTTATTTATCTATTTTCATTTGTCTAGTTGACCAACAGTTATCTGAGATAAAAGCCTTATCTGATGAGAACGTGCACCTCGCAAGCTGCTGGTGGGTGGGCAGAGCTGCAGCCAGACTGATCCCTGGGGATCGACAAAAAAAATCGGCCGAGCGAGGAGTTGGCGAGTTCACCCAGCATCTGTATGGTGAGCGCGCCTCACTCTCATCCAAGAGAGGGAGCTTCTGAGCCCCTTCTGAGTCCCAGCTCTTTGTCCTCAGAAATCGCGGATCTGCTCTCGGAGAGCGTGATTATTCCTCCTCCGACTTCTTTCTCCAACCACATCTTAAAGGAGGCTTCACTATATCTGAAATTCCCAATATCGGTCCACCAGATGCACCCAGCAGTTTTTTTCCTTTTTCACGAACTTGGATAGAGTTTCAAAAGATTAGGAGGTTCTGGGTCCTCTGTGGCCCAACCATATCTTCCATTAACTTTAATGCAGAATGAAATATATAAAGGCTCTTGTAATTTTTTTATACCCTGGTCACATGTTCAGGTACTTAATTACTTAATCACAATTATTGTCTATGAAAACATGCAAATTATCATGCATTGACATGAACTGAAAATCCTTCTGCTTTCTAGATATTTGGAACCTAAGTTCTTCACCACATAGTTACAAACTTTACCACAAATTACGAACACTGAAGTAAACATGTTTATCATCCACATGCTAATTTAATAGTAACTGACAAAACTTTAATTATAAGGAAAGGCAAAAAAAATCTGCATTTTAAACATTTGAAAATGGCACTGATATGAGGGGAGGCGTGATGGAGGCGTCTGCGCTCTGAAGTGAGCCAACGCCACTGCATATGGATCACACCTGCTGCCGCGAATTTCCTACCACGGGCCTGTAGAGAAGGATAAAACCGGCTCCCATGATCTCAGGCAGTCCCACACTTTCTTTGAGGCTGGCACAGGGTGGCATTTGCGAAAGCGACTGGTGAATTATTGCCATTTTTTGCATTAAATACTGTATGCATTAGATCTGCTGCAGGTTTATACGACACGCTGGAATAATAAGTCACTGAAGTAGTGTGTGAAAGATTTCCTTGCTGGCCTGTTCTGTTCTGCACGTCCATCACTCCCAGTAAAACAGGTAAACGCCACCATCTGGCCTCTGGTGACAGAGAGTGGCCATCATATGTTTGTGCAATGGAGGAAAATACAAATTGCAATGAGATTTTCAGACGTACACTCAACAAGTTGGAGAGCAACAAGAGAACCGTGTGCACTGTGCTAAACTCCTCAGTGCTTGAATTAGAACTGTTGGGGAACTGGAGAAAGGGAAGGAACGCTGGCAGGCTGCCACTTCCTGTTTTGGGGGGGGTTAAGTTGATGGGGTGCGTTCTCCCGTACAGGAGTGCCATTCTGTTGCCACTTCGTCATGTTGGGCCTTTTCTCCTCTCCATTTAATCCCCTCCAATCCTCCATCAATCATGGCTTTCATGCACCGATGGACGCTTGCCACCTATACGCCGGCTTTTACTCTCCCGCCTGAACCAACAAGGTGTTTATAATGTGCTTGGCGAGCTGGAGGTGGCATTGCTTGGCAACGGATCAGCAGAAGAAATAAAAATGCCTCTCCACCCGGCCACTACCCACCTTCCCCCCGAGTAGCTGGAAGGAGCGGCGGTGAGGGTGCCGCGGCGTGGGCGTCATGCAGCACCTTGCCAGATGGAGCGATGTCTGAATCTGCAAGTGTGTGAAGGATACATAGCATGCGCCCAGGAGCCACTAACAAGTGCTGGGAAGAAGACCGTGGCTTGGTGGTTTGGTAGAGCTAAGGAGGACCTTCCCCATATGGCTTCTAAGTAAACAGCAGCATCTCTGGTCAGGGTTTCAAACCTTTCCCAAAATCCATTCACGCCCCGTATTGAAGATGCAGCAGAGTGAACCTGCATGAACAAAAGCATGTAAACCCAGCAATGTTCTCAGTCTGGGAACATTGATATCACCATTAGTGTACGTGCCGAAAGGTGACTGTACTACTTTTACTCCTTTTCATGCCCTAAAGACACACACACGACGGAAAATAATAGATATGAAAATATTGTAGTATCTTTCTTTATGACTGGCTTTGTGTTTCAGAGCAGACGCCATTAAGGTGGACTTCTGTAATTTGTGTGCATGCTGGCTTCTGGAGGCAGACTGACTTTGGAGCAGTGATCAATGCCGCACGCTGGGTCCACTCAATACTCATTGCTTTGGCGGCGTGGCGCGGTTCATTCTTCTGTTGGCAAAACAGTTTAGGAAATTGCACATAAACTGTAAAAGCTGAAGCACGGGGCTTCAGTTTTGCAGAGAACTTGATTATTCCCTCAACTTTATTACATTAAAAATATTTAGATGCTGATAAAGCCTCCACTTTTAATTGTAAAAAATTAAATTTTTCCAACCTGTTTCTAAACAAAAAAGTCTATTTAACTTATATTTTGGTCAATGTATAATTTAATCTTGACAGCAAGTCATTTAATAGCCTTCTTTTCCTATCTATGCAGAAATTTAAAGACATTTGTCCCTTTTTGAATGTACCATTAATCTGGTTATGATCACTCAAACCTTGCAAGCTTACCTTCTTACTGGCTACCCAATGACTTAATAAAATACTCCACAAAACTTCTTTATTCGATTGAATTAACATTTTTTGTGATGTCATATTGATTTAGCCCTTTGTGCCTCACAGAGAACAAGGACTACGATGCCTACCTTTCCTACACCAAAGTGGACCCTGACCAGTGGAGCCAAGAGACACGAGAGGAGGAACGCTTCGCCCTGGAGATCCTCCCCGACATTCTAGAAAAGCATTATGGGTATAAACTCTTCATTCCAGACAGGGACTTGATTCCTACAGGAAGTAAGTCCACCAATGGTGAAAACCCACAATGCCTTTCAGTGTTCAAGTGTGTATGTATGCTGGCTGACCTAAACGTTCACATCAGTCAAGTCATGTCAATGTTGTGTTTCGAGTTCCCTTTGCATCATAAAGCCCCTTTTGCTGCCTTAACATGAATGCGATGCTGTGCTAACACCCATCCCGGGCTCTGGATGCCCGTCCATTCATCCAAGCGAACGACGCTCCCCGCGGTACAAACCCATTTTTGCAGCAGGCCCCAGAGTGGCCTGGGAACGAGAATCCCATTTCCGGCCCCGTCTTTGCAAGTGATGTGTTGTTATTACACGCGACACTGCGCTGATCCCATCTTGAATATTACCGCATGCCAGCTGCCTTTTGATAGCTTCCGCCAAAAAAACAACATGAATGGAGTTTGACTCGTAGCGCTTTACTGGAGGATTAGGATGAAATGGTAATGCCCCTCACATAAGATCCTGGCACATTGTCATCTTTTTTCTTATTATTTGTCTTTTTCATATTTAAATCTATAAATTTTCTGCTTTGAAACAGCTTTTTACCCCTTCCATGCCTGCTCAGTCATTTCCTCGTCCCTGTGTCCTATGTGTGTCTTTAATGTCTTCTGTCTGGGGACTATTCATTTTTAATATGGGACATTAGGCTGAAATTAATTGCAGGGATGTCTTGTTTTTAAAAATACTCAACTTTCATTAAAGACTACGCTTATCTAAATCATTAATAAGAAAGCGATTAAATTGTTCTGGGGGACAGAGCCGCATAAAGTCCCATATTAAACTGGAATAAACTGTTTTTAGTAAAAATTGAGTGCGGGAAGGCGAACGCATCCAAGTTTATGCCAGTTGTCCCCTTGCTTTTGAATCTGATGAGTTTCTGTAATGGTGTTACCGCACGTTTCAATGTTGAAATATTTATGTTTAGGTTTCAACAGCGATCATTTCCAGGATGATACGGGACTGCTTAGAGGTACTGGTCCCACAGCTTCTTCTTCCTGTGTCAGGCGCTCTGCATGCTACAGGGCCACCCCTACCTGACCTGCGCTACCTGCCCAGATTTTCAACACCACGTGCTCTTATTTACTTAATTATTGAACTAATCGCATTTTATGACGATTTCCAGTGGATCGTGCTACTAGGGTCTTGTTTTCCTGGTACCGTGTAAGATGTGCTGCATGGGAAGTGTTTGCTAATGTCACATTAAATGCATCTCCTTTAATGTTGTAGAGGAGGAACAAACTGCCCACTCAGCTCTATTTGTTGGTGTGCAATTATTTCTGACACCCAGGAGAAAAGTTTTTTTATGAACAAAGTTTAAAAAGGGAGGAGTCTGTACATCTGATTCACTGCTGTTGTTAATGAATGAATGCAGAATGCTTTAATTCAAGCATTCTAATGGGTGGAACTAGTGAATGTGACATTAGTAAACATTCAATGGAAAATATGTCCCTCAGAATACATTTTGAGTATGTATCAATGGGCACTATTTTTGAACTGGCGCTAAGCATGGGGCTTGTTGAAAAGCTCTTAGCGTAATGTCGAAGATCTCAGGACTTATAAAATAGATAGATCAAACACGATGTTTATGCATGTAATGCATTGGCGGGCGTTGTTTTAAATGATCCAGAATGAGGAATTAGCATGTGTGGTAGCTGTCAATCTGTTTATGAAATAATCATTAAAGATCTGGGTGGCAGAAATAATGACACACCAACAAAAATGGTAGTTACTTAGTGAAGAAACGGTGTGCTTTGTGTACATTTCTATTACATTTCCCGGGAAAATCCCACAGTGGTAGTAAGCGTGGTTTGAACCTTCAGTTTTGCGGACGTCTGGTTTAAAGGCAGCAATGCTAGGCGTTTCCTCATCCTTGATAGGAAACGCAGCAAAAGAAGAGAAATACATGAACACATACGCTTGATTTTTGTAATATATTTGACAAAGAAATATTGTATTTGAAGAGAGGGGTGTTTCATTCATCCATGACCAGAATTCAAGAAAAATACTTGGTTGCACCTGTGTACACGACGTACAGACTTACAGTTTGACTGTACAGGTCTGCGGTATCATGAAGGGGAAAAGATTTTGCGCTCACATTCGGAGCAGGAATTGCAGATCAGGCGGCCCCAGGCAGGATCAGATAGTCCATCTCAGGCCAGAGAGGCTGGGAGGAGGCAGGAGAAGATGCAGAACTTCTCAGCTGCTCTCAGAATCGAGGGAACAGGATTTGATTGCTGAATTAGACCTAAGCAACATGTAAAAAAAAAAAGAAACCAAGGGCACTCTAGTGTGCAGATAATAATCCCCCTGGTCTGTGGAAGACACAATAATGGGCAGGATATAGGCACTCTGTTACAAGCCCGATGAAAGCAAGCCCTTCAATCTGATTTGTCAGATTAGGACACAAATGGTGGGGAGGCTGTTTTTAAGCGTTAAGAAAATTGTTCCTCTTTGTTAAAATCCACTCTGAAGGGACTGATAAGTGCCCAAGTCCTTGTTTGATGTCGTCTCCTCTGTCTCGTGTGTTTTCCTCATTCTGTGTATGCTCGATGTTGTCACTGTCAATGTTGTCACTCGTTTTGTTTACTGATTCTGACAGTTTGATTAGATGTCCTCCCATTAAGAATATCTCAGCCCTTTTGAATCTTAATTCCATGTATTACAAGTTCATGAATAAATTAATGAATGTACATATTTTAACAAACTTTCATGTCATATGTGCGTTGCAGAAATGAATGACTGTCACCTCCTCTGTAACTTTGGTTCTTTGCTCGCTTACTGCAGCCTACATTGAGGATGTAGCACGCTGCGTGGACCAGAGCAAGCGGCTGATTATCGTCATGACGCCCAACTACGTGGTGCGGCGAGGGTGGAGCATCTTCGAGCTGGAGACACGGCTGCGCAACATGCTGGTGAGCGGCGAGATCAAGGTGATTCTGATCGAGTGCGCCGAGCTGCGCGGCATCATGAACTACCAGGAGGTGGAGGCGCTGAAGCACACCATCAAGATGCTGACCGTCATCAAGTGGCACGGCCCCAAGAGCAACAAGCTCAACTCCAAGTTCTGGAAGCACCTGCAGTACGAGATGCCCTTCAAGCGCCTGGAGCCCATCCTCAGCCACGAGCAGGTCCTGGACGTCAGCGAGCAGGGCCCCTTCGGCGAGCTCCAGACCGTATCGGCCATCTCCATGGCGGCCGCCACCTCCACCGCCATGGCAACGGCCCACCCAGACCTGCGCTCCACCTTCCACAACACGTACCACACGCAGATGAGGCAGAAACAGTACTACCGCAGCTACGAGTACGACATCCCCACCTCCGGCACGCTGCCGCCGCTCTCCTCCCTGGGCAACCAGCACACCTACTGCAACATCCCCATGACTCTGATCAACGGCCAGCGGCAGCAGGGCAAGCCGCCCCGCGAGCAGAGCCTGGAGGAGGCGCACGCCAACAACGCCATGCTGCCGCTGCTGCCCCGAGAGACCAGCATATCCAGCGTCATCTGGTGACGCGGCCCGCACCGCTGGTTCCCATCCGCCGCGGCATGGCGGGCGGCCTGGACCGGAGACGCCCACGCGCCGGGGCTGTGGTGGAGGCGTGGCACAGGGAGGCGCTACCCTGGCAACTGCTGCTGTCGAATTTGCACCACGACTCACGGGGAGATTTCAAAAGCAAATTCCAGTCAATACAGGACACTTCAGAAGGACTCGCAAAGTTTGTATTCGGGGACGGGGGTTTGTCAGCGGGAGGGAGAGGGCACCTGCGTGCACACACTCACACTCACACACACACACACACAGAAATACTGACACACTTTCATGCAGATTCTCTCAAGGAATACAGGGTCTTGTACATATATTTGCGGTTTCTTTGTAGCATTTGTAACCTTTTTTTCCAGTTATGGTCTATTTTTTTTCTTTGACATCTTTTTATCATACAAATTTTATATCTGATTTCCCTTTTCTGTTTCACATATGGACTATTGGAAGCTCTCTATTGTGACTTAGGTGGAATGGCTGTAACTTTATCTGAATTCGTTGGCAGCAAGTGTAATTATTTCTTTTCTTTTTTTGTTTCGTTTTGGGTATAGCGGAGTAGCTTGATGTTCGATATGAAGGAGCAACATCATGTCTTTTTGTTTGGCCTGTGGAAAGATGGGTATTTCTTCTATTAAAGGGGACTCTTTAAAACTAAAAAAAAAAAAAAAACTAGATTATGCAAAACAGTTTGGAGGCCTGCGGAAAAGCCAACCAGAGGAGACGTGGAAGCAGAGTTAGACTTCGCCCGTGACGAGCTAGTATACCTGCTCCCTCCAGATATCAATACTTTCTATTAAAAAAAATGCAAAAAAAGAAATAAAAACAAAAACACGACAGCCTTGCTGTTTAGCTTGATAGTAAAAATGAATCTCATCTTTAAAGAAACTGTATATTATTTTAAAAGAAAGAAGTATATTTTTGTAACAAAAAAAATTGCTTGGAAGACATACTTAGTCACATTTCATTCCACTAATGAAAGGTTTAGGGTGACATTTTGATTCCCTCACTAAATGTTTTACCTTTTAATTTAAAAAAAATATTTTTAATGTTTCTGTCTTAAATGCTGATTAGACAGGAGCAAATATATATGTGTTTTGAGGACTTTTTCCCCATGATGGTGTCATTTCTGAGTGTGCATAGCTAGATATGTTTCAATTTATAACAAACACCTATATCTATAAATATAGATATATATATAGACATATTTATATTAACAAACACATTTCACAATGGAAAGAAAGTGCTGATCATCAGTGGAAACACAATACTGAATATTCCATCACTCACTGCATAGAAGAAAAACTTGTTGACCTCCGCTTAGTGCCTCCCTCCGTAGGAAGCGCCACCTGTTTGTTTGGGGTGGCATTGCATCAGATATGCACTCTCTCACTTCCTGTATCAAAGGCGTGGTTACTGCCATGACATCACTTCCTCTCTCACCCAGTCCGTGTCAGGGTCTAGCCTTTTCTGGTGGTCTGGTGGTTCTGCCTGAGAGACAACATCTACTGTGGTGCAGCACGGCAACCCGACGGATGTTTCGAGCCCAGCTCACCCCGTCAGTCTAATTTCGTTGAAGCCATCTTGTTCTGCAGACCTTTTGGCCTGATAACACCACCGTGGCATGAAGGGCATAAGTGAAACCAAAGCTGCCACCCAGTACCTAGTACACACCTTTACAGTCAGCCTGTTCTGATGCATTCAGGGTGCTGATGGAGGCTTTATGCATCACAGAGTCACACGCACAGGAATAGAGGCTGTCCGTTATTGTTCATTTAAAAATATATATTTCTATTTATGTTTTCATTAATTACTCTGTATTCATTTTGTAATGATAACCATGCTGTGGAAGGACAGACATTATGCAAAAATCTGCAGTGTAACCCGCGGGCAGGACGAGAGGTCAAGGAGGGTCATCGTACCTGTCCTACGGACCCCAAATCATCACCACGGCCGTTTCCGTTCATCCTTTGCCCGTTCACATCTGTAGATGTTCGCTGTGTTTCTGCTCGGTGTGTTGCTGAACAACGTGTTGAAAATTGTCCAGTCGGAATTGAGGCGGGCAGATCTGAGTGGGCACCTATCAGACCGTCCGCTTATATCAGTTCTCTCCTGTATTCTATGACATTGTGTATATAAATTGAAATGGTAATAAGATGAAGACAATCTAGCCACATTCATGAAACCAATGTTTGCATTTTCCAAGTGAGTGGCAAATTGTTTTATGAACATTTATTAAAAAAATAATGATGATGATGATAATAATAATAATATATAGCACAGACTTATTCCAGGCACTTTTTCGCAGTTTGGAGACTAAAGATTTAGGTTCTGTTGTTTCTGTTAGGTCTCTCCTGTTTTTGGATTCTTCTCTTTTTTATTCTGTACCTGCAATGTTAATTGAAGAGATATTATTATTAATAATAATAAAAATACACATTTAATAATTGTTCTTTACACTGCCCTGGTTATATGCTGATGTGAAAATGAATGGCTGCTCTAAGAAGAGTGGTCAGCTGTGGCAATGACATTTAGATTATTAATGCTTGCCTGGCTGTCTCATTACTCTGCTGAGTGGCCCTTCACTTCAGGTGACCCTGGATATCAGAGCACAGGATCCATTCATAAAGCGTTAATGAATCGCATAGTCATGAGTATATATATGAAAATATCACTTTTTTCCCCCCGTCACAACCCCAGTCTCATGACCGCAAGCTTTCGACGTCCCACTGCTGCCTGCAGCCCAGGTTTATAGGAAATTATACAAATCATTGTCAGGTTTGAGTGTTTTCATGCTGCTGTCGGACATGACACTCATCAACTGTCACACGTGTTTTCTCCAGGACTGAGTCGCTGGCTGCAGAACAGAATCAGGGAGCCTCACCCCATCACACCCCTGATGAAGTCGTCGCCTCCGGCTCTGGGTGCTGGAGGCAAGCAGCAATGCCAAAGCTAAAGCTTCCGGAAAGTGCAGCGCTCCAAAAATAAAAATGGAAACACCAGTGGCCAAACACCCTGGTCCACGTCACCCACACCCCAACTTTTTATCTTTATGACTTTGTTTCCATGACAGCAATTTCCTTGCATCTAAAAGCAAGGCAGCCTAGTTTGGTGGGGGTGGTAGTGTGTGTGTTTGTGTGTGGTAGAGTGGGTGCTATAGGCCGAGGGGTGAACATTTAATAATAATTTCAGTGTCTGCTGGGGGGTGTTGTGATTTGTGGTGCAACAGCTGAAATGAAATAAACTGGACATCCGTGGGCCTTTAATTTTGCAACATAGTGCGTGCATGTGTGTGCGTGTGTGTGTGTGTGAGAGAGAGAGAGAGAGAGAGAGAGAGAGAGAGAGCATGTATTAATATCTTAGTGGGGGCAAATACTGTTGGTCCTAACTGGAAAAAGTGCATATTTACAAAGAACACACTATATAATAATAAATAACAAATCCTCACAAAATATAACAGTAAGTGTGTATGCATACGTGTCTGGGTTATTTGGCCCACTTTGAAGAATGCTGACCAAAAAAAAGGCAATCCTTCCTTTCAACCCTAATTAAGATAAGATCAGGCCTAATACTGATCACTGTCTAGAGGCAATTAAGTCAATAGTCGCCCTATTAATTCCCTGATGAGGCAAACAAATCAGGTTACAGTCAAAGCCTCACGATCCACAGCCTCCCTTCCATAGACAGAAAGCGAGGCCGACGCCCGTCATCCGCTCTGCTTTGTATGCCAAAGTTTTCTCTTTTTCGTCAATGCATCTGTAGACATGGCTACTAAGACTACTGTAACACACATGAAGGTAATGCAGCCAAAGCACAATGTACATAAAAAAGCAAAAGCCAACCAATACTGAACAACATAATTTATTGATATAAAGCAGAACTGAGCAATCTTCAAACGTTCTAATGACAATGTGGCTCCATGCAATCGAATTCAGCTTTATTTGCCCTTCCATTCATGGCTCCTTGCTGGTTCCTTTACTATCAAACTCACTTTCTAAATGTGCGTTGGTGGGATTTCTTCCAAACTTGTTCATAAATTATGCAGTTGATGCTGTTTTAAAAAAACTGAGCTGACCTCAGACCAGCTGGGAATTCCATAAAGCAGTTGGACTAACCAATAGAAAGGAATGTGAACAAGCTGAAATTTGTATTCTCCGGCGCATGCGCTGTGAGCCCATGCCACACAACATGAGTCTTTACTGTGTCAACGCATGGAAATGTTCCTGCAACGACGACTGTGATTTTAGGCAATTAAGGTTTAGTCGGCACGGCCGTTTTTCGCCTACGTGCGTCAAAACCTCTAAATATGGCTGCACTACCACGCTTGCGTCTTTGCCACTAAGACCAGATGTTTTTCATTTCAAATAAAGCATCGCCATCTGCCAGGTTACTCTCTCTGTCTCTCTCTCTCTGTCACTTTCATCTCGAGCAGGCATCGCATTTTCTCTTCAAATAAAACCATCCGCACTTCATTAAGACGTGGCACCATAATGAAGAATGTTCTCGAAATACATGAAAGGGGGGCGCGTTACTAAGCCACGCCACGCGCTCTGCTGATTGACAGACACTTCCTGCGTGTTTACGGACTGTGTCGCGTCGCATGGTGTAACTCACCACTCTGACTCACAAGAAAGCAAGGTTACTTCACGCCTGCTCAGCTAAGTGGAGAATTGTTGCTTTTCTTATGTTATGTGTGTGAGGTATGAAAATAAGATGCTTAAGAAAAATAAATTAACAGATTCAAACAACCTGTTTAACCCTGCATGTGTGCAGGGAGACTGTCCATGTATCCACAGCAGCTCAAGACCTCTCTATAGAGAATATTTAGATTAGCCTTCTTATTGTCTTACTTATGTATAGAAACTACAACATATTGATATAAAAAGATTGAATTCATAGTTGAATAGTGAACCGGAATTGATCACTTCATTGATGGTAACACAAAAGCACATTGTAAGTCGCTCTGGATAAGGGCGTCGGCCAAATGGCTTAAATGTAAATGTGAATCTTCAGATTGGGGCATCCGATGAATGCCATAAAAAGTAAATGTAAAATTACACCACTGGCATGAACTTTGAAATGTAAAAGCCTGTTGTGGCACATGGTCACTAAACCCTGGTCATCTTGACAAGGCATCGGACAGCTGTACAGTTCACACTTAGGCCTCATTTACACGGACGTCTGGACCAGGCGTTTTTTTGGCATTCATGGAGTCAGGTGAGCACAAACTGAACGCTGACCATTATTTGTCACATGTGACACACCACAGCACAGCACCCAGTGAGTATGTGGTCTCTGCATCCCTTGAGGGAGCAGTGGGCAGCCATGACAACACCCAGAGAGCAGTGTGTGGGGACAGTTCTTTGCTCAGTGGAATCTCATTGGTTCGGGATTTGAACCAGCAACCTTCTTCCTGGTTCCGAACTGCTAGGCCACCACTGCCACACCAGTGATGGTAAATCATCGCTTAAATATTTAAGTGAGACAAACACATGGTTTCCTTTTACAGTACTTCTCTTATTGACACTCCACCCTCCACTAAGAGACTCTGCTTCTGATTTGCTCAGCTCCTTCATGTTATACCCAGTCACATCAATACATCTATGTTTTCATACAAAATGTGGAAGGGATGACAAACCCCAAATTGAATTGATTAAAAATGATTTAGATAAAATTTGTAAAGATTTGTAAAAAATTTCAACTAAATTTACAGCATTTATCAGACGTCCTTATCCAGAGTGACTCACAATCAGTGACAGGGACAGTCCTTCCTGGAGACACTCAGGGTTAAGTGTCTTGCT
This sequence comes from Denticeps clupeoides, assembly GCF_900700375.1. Lineage (NCBI taxonomy): Eukaryota > Metazoa > Chordata > Actinopteri > Clupeiformes > Denticipitidae > Denticeps > Denticeps clupeoides. The sequence goes on from NC_041711.1 coordinate 15,062,299, forward strand.
CAGAGATTAAACTTGGGACTTTGTGGTCTTCTGGTCCACAGCGAGGCCACTTGACTACTATCACCCTACCACCCAACCATTTCATACGGCAACCCTAATTATGCATCTTTCTAGAGCATATTCTTACATAGGATCTGGACACAAATGCACCTTTATTCCTGATTGCATCCATGACCCCCAGGCTTCCATGTTTGTCTGTTCATTCTACAATGACAGATGGCTGTTTCCTTCCAGGTGAATAGTGCTGCAGTCGGCTGAGGGGGGAACCACACCTGTTAATTACAGAAACAAGCATGTTGCCAGGTAACTAATAGAAGATGCTGGGATGTTACATCCACAGGCAAATCCAGGAAACATGAAACAAGACAGCTACTCTTCATTGAAATTGTGGCATGATGATGTGCAGGTCTTAGGTCTCCATTGTTTAATTAGACCAGATTCCAATTACCAGATTCAGCATGGATACAGGAATCCGATAGTTCCTAATATGCTTCTCTAAATTGCCACTGAGGTGGCACACTGATCTTTCCATGGGAAGAGATTAACACAGCATGAGAGACAGTCCCTTGTGACTGGCTCGTACTAATTTTACTTTGATGTTTCAGGAGGTTCCGTCAAATCAGCCCCCACTGTCTGAAAAGGCAGCGTTGCATGAATTGAACGCAATAGAGTTTGCTCATGGGGAGGGGGGGCTATATGGATCCTGTTCCGTCCATTTCGTGTGTGTTAATACTTGAAGTGGTTTTTGTAGCTGATTTGCATTTGTTGAATAAATCAGCAATACTCACTGACTCCTATGCAATCTCCTTCAATTGGGTTAACCCATATTGCTAACATTCTCATTCCACGGTGATATTAATGTAAAGTCTTGGCCTTACCAATGGATGAGCTATACAAAACAACAACCGGAAGTGCTTCACTTCACTTCACTTTGGCCAATGCAGTGCAAATTTTGGGGGCAGTGGTGGCCTAACGGGAGCAGTGGTGGAAGAGGCCCCGTAATCAGAAGGTTGCCGGTTCGAATCCTGATCCTCCAAGATGCCACTGAGCAAAGCACCGTCCCCACACACTGCTCCCCGAGCGCCTGTCATGGCTTCCTAGTGCTCACTAGGAAGTGGTGGGTTAAATGCAGAAGACACATTTCACTGTGTGCGCCGTGTGCTGTACTGCTGTGTATCACAATGACAATGACTTCACTTTGTCACTTTGTAACTATGAACAGGATATGGGAATAGTCTTGTAAATAGTGGCCTTGCGAGTGCAAAATCATATCCTGAAACTGGGCTGGGAGTAGCCTGTGTCTAAGAACTCTCTGGCTTGTCTTTAGATGTGAGAGCATGTGAGTTTTATTTATTGTAATATAAGGTTATCATTAAGGAACTCATATCAACACATTCTCAGAGCAAATGTTCTAATGTTTCTTCTTCGAGTCTGAAAGCCCTAACATTCACCAAACATTCTCCAGGTTGGATGCTCTGTGCTTTGTGGATATGGCTGCAGTTGCCTCACTGGGGGCAATGGAAACTTCAAAGCATCCTGAGCTGATTTCCAATGGATAAGACTGCTTCCACGGTGGAGCTCCAGGAGAATCACAACTAAAAAAACTCTGAAGACTGCATAGCCATGTGCAACCTTGCATTCACAAAATGTTGAAAACGTATCTTTTTTCTTCCCAAAACCTTTTTGTTTTTACCTTTTTAATCTGTTAGAAGAACTTTTAGCATCTAATGGGTCCCAACATTTAACAGTGTTTGGCCTAGTGGGTAAAAATCCCGAGCAGCCAAGGTGCCACTGAGGTGCTACTGAGCAAAGCACCGTCCCCACACACTGCTGCCCGGGCACCTTAATCAATTCAGTTTGGGATTTGCCTCGTATTTTTGAGAATCATCCCTTCCACATTTTGTATGTAAACATAGATGTATTGATGTGAGGTGATGGTTAAAAGCAGAGGACACATTTTGTTGTATCACCGTGTGATGTGCTGCAGTGTTTGTCACAATGACAATCACTTCACTTTCAAATGTGATGTGGGATCAAGGATCTTTACTTTCAAAAATTGTAGTATGTAGCATCTATAAGTAGCTTTCTATCTACTATGAATAAGATACTACCATCTATAATCTACTATACCCAGAACAACCTTCATTCTACAGATACTGATCTTCTGGCCATTACAGAAAAACTACATGCTGACAGATAAGCAAAATTGTAATCAGTGCTAATCTTTCTGAACCTTTCAGCAGTATTTGACACAGTAAACCACAAGACTATCCTGACCATCTTTTGGAGTCTGGGAATTGGTGAATTGGCATGGCAGAGTATAGCTTTCTATCTGTAGGACAGATCTTACCAGTTGACATGGAAGGGGACCACATCTGCACCTCATCAAATGGTGAGCCCTCAGGGCTCAGTACTTAGCCCTCTCCTGTTCTCACTTTGCATCAAATCTCTTGGTGATGTCATATTTTCACATTGGTTGTACTATCTCCAACTGATCCAACCTCTCCAGCTGATCCGGAACGCTGCAGCACAACTTGTTTTAAACCTTCCCAGATTCTCTCACACCACTCCACTGCTGAGTTTCCTCCACTGGCTTCCTGTACCTGCCCACATCAGATTCAAAATTCTGATGCTTTCTTACAAAGCCAAAGAATCGTCAGCACCCTCGTACCTCAGATCTCTCATCACTCTGCACCTCGATCTCTCCGATCCTCCAGTACTACTTGACTGGTACCACAATCTCTCAAGATACTAGAAAAGCATTCATCTAGACTCTTCTCAGTATTGCCTCCTAGGACTGAACTTCCACTAGATGTCAGAACAGCTGAGTCATTCAAACGCAAACTAAAAACCTTCCTATTTAGAAAATACTTAGACCGAAAGAGCTCTTAGGTACACTACATATTAAAAATATTTGAGTTGTTATGTGAACAGTATCTATAGATCAGGCCCTAGTGAACCAGACAAGGGATTTCAATGATGGATATTTAAAGCACTTATGTAAGTCGCTCTGGATAGGAGCATCTGCCCAATTCTGTAAATGCAAATGTAAATCTAGAATGTTCCATTCATTGCCCAGTTGTTCCCCAACCAAAAATTCCCACAAGCAAACAAAAGTAAAAAGTGTGTAGGGACGTTACTTTTCTCAAGAGGTACTTTGCTCAAGGGGACATCAGCGAAAACCTTCCAATTATGAGTCTGTTTTTCTTACCCGCTTGGACACCACTGCCAGATGTAAATACAATGTGATTAAACACCAAATCATCTATTCCTTTTTTACACTTTTATAGCCCTTCTGATACCTATTAATCAATTACATTTTTAATCAAATGTTTCAGTAGCATAATGTTATTGCTGTTCAGTCAGACCAATCCTGAAACGGGGGAGGCAGGCTGCAGACATTGGCTATGAAACACTGCCCTCCTATGGTCATGTTGACTGGATTATTCTGCAGACACTGAAAGGCAGGAGAAAGAGGAAGAGATGGGTTTACACCAACATTAAAGCCACTCACCTCCAAAACAGATCTGACCTGTAAAAGTCTGAACCCTGCAAGACCAGAGACCAGTCACATCAGCTCTTCTGTGGGACTGGACCATCAGTGTGTGTTGAGCTCTTTTTTTATAATAAAGATGAACCTCTATATAAACTATAATAATTAAACATTAAGTAACGCTCATGAAATTCAGAAATCCAGAATCTCTAAAAAATAAAAAAATTCACTACTATATTGACTACCTGATGTGTCATTGTAATACAATAATCAACATAATCAATCATTATATCAGTATAGCCAATATGTACATGATATACACTTGAAATCTGATTTTGAAATTGTTCTCGTCTGTTACCTCCTCCTACTTTTCCCTATATTCCCTAGATAATTTCCTGCTTTCAGATTAGTACTTGGCATTAAGTTTTACTTATTTTACATATGTGTGTGTGTGTGTGTGTGTGTGTGTGTGTGTGTGTGTGTGTGTGTGTGTGTGTGTATGAATGAGGTCATGTTGATTTATTGGACTTCAAGAAACACATTCAACCCTCAGCAGCTTGTCAGACTGACAGCACCAGACAGTAAAAAAAAAAAACCCAAGCACCTGTCAGCACACACCTTCCCACACATCACATCACTCCTCCTCCCCAAAGACCTTTACAAAGCATCGGGGTCACTCTCCCGTCCTCGTGGGCACCAGCGAGCCCCTCAGACATTAGTCGCAGAGTGATAACTTTGGTTAAGGGGTTAGATTGATGGGGGCTGATATTTGGGTCAGCCTAAACGATCGCTGAGTGGGGAATGATGGCTCTGAGTCTTTCGTGGACTATGAAATGTCTTGAAAGCATAAAGGTCGAGCCTGTGCTGCATGGAGTAAATTTAGCTTGAGCGGAACGACATCACTTTTCAGCCAGTAAAATGGCAGGAAGGCCTGGCAGCCAATGAAATCTTATTAGTCGATTAGAGCCTTCCATCAAATCTTCATTTTCTGATGGAGTACCTTTTTTATGGTCTTGATAAGCTTACATTTGATAAAACAAATAAAAAAGGCTACCATTTGTAGATTAATTTATATCACGACTGAAACTAAAGTTGTACATTATAACAAAAAATAAATTAATGAATACAAAAAATAAATAGGCTAAATAGTATTGTATGTGTATCTGGATGGACTGGGGTTTCGGTGAAAGGAGGCCACAACTCACCTGATGTGACCCAGCATACAACATGATTGTCTAAGTTTACCTTGGAAGTTTACATGCGATATGGGGCCAGTCCGGCTTCCATCGTGGCAGCGGCCATGTTTTGTGTATTGTACATTTTTTGCTTTACGCTCACCTTGCATGCTGGTTTTCGGCCATGTCCCATTCCATTTACATATCCAGAGCAAGGAGGGAATATAGCAGTGGAGTGGAGTGAGAAAATTTAGCAATGGTGAAAATAAGTAGTACTGCAGTGTTCTGGATCAGCTGGAGTGGTCAAGTAGTGCTAAGAGGAAGACCAGCCAGAAGTGAGTTACAGTAGTCCATTTTGGAGATTACCAGAAATAACTATCTGCATAGCCTGTGTTGAAAAAAATGGTCCAGTATTCATAATACTGATGCTTGCCACCAGAGTCAAACATGGAGTAGCACCATCCTACCTCACAGCCCTTATTATACCCCACACTGCACCTCGCATTCTTCAACAATGTATCTATTGTTGTTCTGGGTCCTACGTTGTTCTGGGTCCTGGGTTTTGGACACTAGTACATAGCGATTTGTTGTGATTTTCTGCCACATCATACCCGCCGTGCATCGGGGGTCTCCACGGCGACCACAGCAGCCGCTCCGCATGCTGGCAGACGTGTGGCTCAACTGTGTGACAGCTGTGTTTTTATTAGCATGGAGAAGAATAATTAACTTGTTATTATCTTTGGCAATTAAGAGCCTAATTGGAAAGAAAATAAGACTTGTCAAGGGGGAAGCTGCAACATGGACACGCTGAAACAAATATAGGGGAAATAATTGAAAAGATCATTCTTTGTGTTATATTTAATGCATCTCCACACTTTGGGGGCCATGATGGGTAGAAGTGTGTTTTTTCTCAGGGTACGCCATGCTGGAGGATATCTGGGAGAGGATCCAGCCTCTTCACTCCCACACCAGCTCAATTCGTTCCCCAGTAGGGTAACAAAAACCTGGAAATGGAGGAATGAGTAGATGGGCACCAGCTTGAGCTCCTCTAATAAAATTAAGGCACAGAACAACGGCAACCTGCATAGACCGTGAAATTTAAACAGCCAGAATCAAAATGCCAGCCTGTTCCAATATAGTATTGCATCTCGTTCATGGGTGATCCCTGAGAAGAGAACTCCTCCAGAAAATTAGTGAATGAATTGAAGACATCGGTAATGAGGGATGAGAGCTAATTAAATGACACCTAACAGGACCTAGGTTTGCAACAACACTTTGAGACTGTAGGTCAGTGTTCTGAAAGTTTCTGCTTTTCAAGCAGAACCATCTGTGGTGATAGTGGCAGAACCACTGAAAGTGAAGTGATTGTCATTGTGAAACACTGCAGCACAGCACACGGTGACACAACAAAATGTGTCCTTTGCTTTTAACCACCACCCTTGGTTAGCAGTGGGCAGCCATGACAGGCACCCAGGGAGCAGTGTGTGGGGACGGTGCTTTACTCAGTGGCACCTCAGTGGCACTGGGTTAAGGAAATCAGTGATGTATATCAAAGGAGACAAAAACACCTACTCAGGGTCAAAGGGTGACTATAGTACAGTGGCATGGGCACATCCCTTGTCATCAGCAACAGAAAGTGTTTCTGTACCTCTGACGTGGTCCTTCATTATGGTAGAGCCCTGACCCGGTATCCTGTATCTGTGCATATGGAGATTTCACTACCAAAATAATTAATATTTCTAAATATATGGGCTGTTAAGACCCATAATTTATCATAAACCACCTCACATTCACTGCTCGATGGATATATAGAATTCCAGCAGGTAATGTGAAGGAGAACAGGCTTTAGTTTAATCTGTTGTAATTTTGTGCAGTGTTTCAAACCTATTGAAGGCTCTGTACAGAGGGCAGTCACACTCAGTCATCTTGGCAGGATTTTGTGGTTCTCTTGGGGGGATCATTGCAGGCTAAAATGCTGCAGCATTCACTTGAGCCACAGAAGGGTTGTATTTGCTGGAGCCCGTCCCAGGACACCACTTTTCCAATGCATGTTGCAATATTTGTCTTCTGGTGAAATTGTAGCAGAAAGTTCAGTTTATATTTGTGATTTGACTATGATTTTGTCTAATCATCACATTTCTGGACCTCATCATAACAGAATTTAACTAATGTAAGATGCACACATTGCTTTAAAGGAATTATTCAGCTCCAAAATGAATATTTACTGATGTAATGGCTAATGAAATTATAAAAAAATTAATAAAGCCAGATCAAAATGGCTATCATTCATCAAAATGAGCATAGATTTAGCATAAATCTTAACAAGAACTTATCAATCATCCACTTAACTATTCATAAATATGTTTTCCATTCTGGGTCTCATTCCTGCCTTATTCGTGTTATTTATATGTACAATAATATACGATGCATTTTTGTCAGTTTTCTTGTTGTAAATGTCTGAACGATATTCATAACTAATTTGGCAAATTTTCGAATGCTTCTACCTGTTCACGTTTGATATTTGACAATAAAGCTGACTTTGACTTTGACTATTTAAAATTTTCAACTACCAAGTGTTACATGGAATCTAGTCAATCTAGTGAATTATTTTTCCATGAACTGTGCTAAATAAATTCCTAGATTGATAGTGTGACTAGACGCTAATGTCTCTTATGTTGCCAGATTGGGAGGTTTTAAATGTGAAAGTTCAGTCACAGTTGTGAGTACAAATCAGATACAGTTCAGTAGCAGTCTAAATAAAGAATGAAATAGTGATCAGACCTAGCAACAAAGGTTTAAATTTGAGGCGTAACACACTGGGGTGTGTCAGATCAAAGCATCAAAGCTTGTGAACATATTAATTTTATTATTGGGTTAAATAATAGGGTCATAATGTGGACAATCTGAGAACAATTTTAAATAGAAAAGAAAATGAAACATGAGGTGTTCTGTATGTAGACGCCACCTTTTCAAGGACAAACACAGCAGTGAATCATCATTAAGTGGGCAGAGACGGGGCTCGGGTAATATTTCAGCTACTAATAAAGCCGAGATTACAGAAAGAACAAGGAATTCCCATCCCGTCCCAGCCTTGACGTCCGGCCATGTAAACTGCGCATTGAAAAGGGCACGTGTAAATTATGAACTCAATACATCACAGCTTTTTGGGGTCATGCATTGCGATGATGAAACATTTCACAGGATGAAGATGAATGTCAAAGAATAAAACGGCCAGCCATTCACATCAAGCTAAATTCCGCACTGACGGCACCTCAGACGCTTGCACATGGGTTTCTTCAACTATATTTCTTGTGTTGTGACACTTCAGGGTTCGAGTGGGACAAAAGTGGGCTATCAGCTCCTGGAATGTGACTGATTGACTGATTGGCCGCGATTGAGTCTTCATCTTCAGAGCCACAGACAGAAGCTGAGAACGTGGAGCAGGTACTTCTGCAGTGGGAGAGCTCTGAAGCTGGCTGTCATTTCACCGGGAGGGAGGAAGAGAGAGAGCGATGTTGCCTGCGGGAGAGGCGGCGCTCTGGTGAGCAGATTAATTGGAGGCGAAGCACAGAAAGTTCTAGAGCAGCGGATGGCCTGTGACAGCTCTACTGGCAACCCTGATCAATCAGTCATGATCTCCTGCCTCATTTGGAATGGGAAGAGATTAGTCAGGGAGACAGGGCGTCACACAGAAACTTCTCCTTTTCACCGGGCCAGGGGTTGGCCGCCCAGCACCAATGAAATATGACTGCTTCAACCTCCAGCTCTCTCACCATCTCTTCAGAGATAGTAGCTGTGTGGGTGGACTGGCCTGGAAGTTGTGTGCAACACTGAATAGAAATTTGAATATTAAAATGATTTGTATTTTCTCCAGGTATTAGGATGGATTCTTGCTATCCAATTCAGGGCACTCTTTAAAAGAAGTCCACCGATCCTTCGGTGAGGACCTAAGAGCAGGACTTACGCACTAATCACAGGTGGAACGGAACAAAGGCCACAGAAACGTTACTGAACACAGAACCACAAATAAAGCGGCCATATTGGGTGGCAGAGGTGAAGTCACCTCTGGGATCAGTGTTACTAATGGATAGAGAGACGAAAAATTATCAAATAAAATAGAGTATGCGAGATCAAAGACAGCCCGTCCTCCACGTGGCGATATTTTCACATCAAAATAGCTTTCATCTCGGGCCCTGCTGAAGACTCCCTTCAAAGCCGGTTCATGTATTTCTGAGGGATGATAATGCGTTTCCTTAATGCCATCATCCCTGACAATGTCCCCAGCAGGATCTCAACAAACTGCTGCAGGCCACCATCTGCTCAGCCAACATTTAAGAATAAATTGGATCCTTCCAAATCGCTCTACGTGATGATTATCCTTATTCACGTAAGCGTGTGTGTGTGTGTGTGTGTATATATATATATACACACACACACACACACGCTGTATATATGACGATGTCACCTCCACATAGCTGCAGGACTGCAGACGTGTCCTGGCCACCCACCTGACAAGGCCTGGCGAGCGACCTCTGACCCCGGAGCTCAGCGCCTTCAGGAGAGCAGCATATGGCGGCCTGTCTGCTCCGAGGCTGCAGGAGGATGTCAGTGTGGCGGGAAACACGTTCGTTCGTGTCTTACACTGACGCAGGCCATTAGTCATGCAAGCTCGGACTGGTTTTTAATTGGCTGGTTTGTGGGGCGACAGCGCCCTCTTCAGGTATGAAACAGCGTTATAATCGTATATGAGGCATTCAAATAACATGTTCAAGTTTAATATTAAAACACCGACTATGAAATACAGAAAGCACAGGGTGTGGTGGCGAAACGGGGCTCCGCTCTCCTCTCCACCGGACCTTTGGGATTCAGCCACAGGCTCGACTCACGGCTTCACAGTTCATCCTACAAAACATGGCGAGGCGCCCGTCTCCAGCAGGAGGTCCTCCATGGCGACGGCGCCGACCGGCGGCTGGAAGAAGAGCGCCGCCACGGCGCCGGCGCTGATGGCGCGCAGCATGGAGAGCGCGGCGAGCAGCTTGGCGAAGCGCGGCCCGCCGCCGTCGCCGCGGTGGGCCGGCGTGACGTGCTCGTTCAGCGCCTGGTGCGCCTCGCTCTGCAGCCCGTGGATGTGGCGCCGGCAGCGCAGGCCCGCCACGTCTGGGGGGAGAGGAGAAGCTCCAGCGTCACAAGGGAGGGTGGTGATGCTCATTAATAGTTCCAGAATGCACAAAGAACGACAATAACATGTCCGAATTATACAGTTTATTTTGTGTTGTAGATGGATCCAAAAGCAATAATAATGTCAGTAACAACAATAATAGTTCAAGCATAATGATTTTCTTACTTGTTATAATATGTTATATTTAGTCCCAAAATGCATAATAATATAGTAATTATTATTAAAGTAATATAGTATTAATATATAGTAATAATATAGTAATACAGTATTAATAATATAGTAATAATGGAATCTGTTACTACAACAACATTATTCAATTTATTTTGTGCTGTTATTTTATCCAAATGCAAAATGTATCCAAATCCTGATGCATAACACCATAACAATGTATAATAAGGGTTGTTTTTGTTCTTTTAGTTTAATATTTGTTATGGAAAACAAGCAGTTTAGCTCATGTTAACAGTGCTTGGTGGTGGAATCCAAACTTCTGGCTGGAGACGCAACTTGTTCAGCTCCTCCTGCTCTCTGGACCTCCTGCATTCGAGACCTGCCTGTTCTCTGGACCTGCCTGCTCTCTGGACCTTTTACTCACTGGACTTCCTGCTCTCTGGACCTTCTACTTTCTTAACCTGTTGTTTCATGGACCTCGCCTGCCGGTCAGTATCCTCTCCTGCTCTCTGGACCTTATACTAACTGGACCTGCCCGCTCTCCGGACCTCCTGCTCTGTGGACATTCTACTTTCTTAACCTGTTGTTTCATGGACCTTGCCTGCCGGTCAGTATCCTCTCCTGCTCTCTGGACCTTATACTCACTGGCACTGCCTGCTCTCTGGACCTTTTACTCACTGGACTTCCTGCTCTCTGGACCTTCTACTTTCTTGACCTCTTGTTTCCTGGACCTCCTGCTCTCTGGACCCTCTACTCTCTGGATCTCCTGCATTCGAGACCTGTCTGTTCTCTGGACCTCCTGCTCTATGGACCTTCTACTTTCTGGACCTCTTGTTTCCTTGACCTTCTACTCTCTGGATCTCCTGCATTCGAGACCTGTCTGTTCTCTGGACCTCCTGCTCTATGGACCTTCTACTTTCTGGACCTCTTGTTTCCTTGACCTTCTACTCTCTGGATCTCCTGCATTCGAGACCTGCCTGGTCTCTGGACCTGCCTTCTGTTTGGATCCCCTGCTCTCTGTACCTCTTGTTTTCTGGACCTGCCTACTGTCTGGACCTCCTGCTACGCACCTGGGTTGAAGAGGATGGCCCCCTTCAGGTATGCGTACTCCTTGGTGCTGATGTCCAGGGCCCAGCACTTGGTGAGGAACACTTTAATGTTCTGCACGTCGCCCAGCGAGACGCCCTGCGGGCTGTCCGTCCTGTCCGGCCCGCCGGTCAGGATCCTCTGCAGCATGCTGGGCTCGTGGGTCTCCGACGTCTCGAAGTCGATCCGGTCCTGCGCCATGCCCAGCACGAGCAGCGGCGCCCAGCTGCTGCTGACCAGCGCCCGCTGGTCCTCCGCCGGCAGCTCCCGGAAGCAGGGCACGTTCTTCACGAACCTGAGCGTCTTGACGAGCACCGCCGACGCGGCTTTGCACGTCGCCTGCGGCGAGCGCAGCGCGATCTTCTTCTTGGAGCCGCACGGGCAGGACTGCGCGGGCGGCGCCGGCCGCGGGTGCCGCTGCTGCGCCGGCGGCGCGTCGTTCTTCAGGATGCTGTACAGGATGCTGCCGTGCCTCCCGTCGCCCAGGCAGCGGCAGCCGTCGAAACACGCCATGCTGCGCACACCAGCTCGCCGAGCGACGGAGCGCGCCGTTTTATATTTCCTGCGGCCCGCCCACTGCAGTCCCGCGGCGCGCCGCCAGGCGGCGCCACACCCTGCGCTGTCGTGCAGTGTCTAAACAGACAGAAGAAATATACATTCACGCATAAAGAAGTTACCCACCAACAAAGAGGATGCTAATATTTATTTATTGTCAAAAATGTGCACCTATCTATCATTTTTAGGGAAGGACGTAGGAGGTCTTCGTCGTTGCTTGTGGGAGATCTTTCATTAGTTCTTCTAGTGCACCTCTAGATACAAACATGAATATTATTGCCACTCTCGCTTTTTAATCAGAATTAGTAGTGTGTTAGACTGTTAGACAAATCCTTCCTGAACAATTATGCTCTTGTGAAGATGATAAAACCTTTAATTAGTTTCACTGCTGCCTTTTATACAGATACTGCTAGTGACAGAGGGACAGCAGTGGCTGATGTCAAAAAAAGACCTACAGATTCTGGAGTATGGACCTTCGGCCTCCGGCAGTCTCCCGCGTCCGGCATCGTTTGAACCCGGGTCTATTTAAACATTTTCGAGCTGCGCAGCAAGGGCTACAACGAGCCAGACAAATGAGAGAATGGTGACGTGAAATAGAAAGTATTTTGGATCTGGTCGTCATTGTGGTCAACAGCGAAGACCTTGGCGGGAGAGTGCGGTGATGTCACACCTTCTCTTTTCTCCCATAGCGGATGATAAAAGGTTATTGATCTGTGACTGCATGGAAAGTCATGGGACAGCGGCGTCCCTTGTTCTCAGCCAGTGAAGGACGCTGTGCCAGAGGAGCAGGTGAAAGCTGTCACAGTGAGATCAGACTGGCGCACAGAGACAGAAAACTCATAATTATTTTACCTGGAATTTCTGCTTCTCGCTCGCTTTTTTTTTTTTTTTTGTCCCCGGTCAGATCAAGGCCCGTGTCAAGTAAACAGCCTTCGCCTACCCTCTGTCTACAGCCATCTTTTTAAAATTTATTTCATTGTTCTCTTCAAGGACTGAGAATGTTGCAGACAGGTTGTACAAATTTTCTCCGTTGCTGTGATATAAAGATTTCTTTTATTCTTTCTTAGAGTATGTTTCATTGCTGAAGTTCAAAACTCTGATTTCTCTCTCTCTCTCTCTCTCTCTCTCTCTCTCTTTCTCTTTTTTTCTGGGTCAGGCTTCTTTTTTTTCCTATTCAGACTTTTAGAACTGTCCTTGAGGGCCAAGGCTGCTGTCTTCCCTCTCACAGTTTGCTGAAAATTATGGCAGCCTCTCAGGTAGTTAATGACCTCAGGGGACGTGAGCAGAAGCGGCGCGTCCGTTTCAGCCAATTTCGTCATATTTCAGAGCCAAAGCGCAGACAAACATGTTTTTTTTTTCCTCCACGCACGGGGCGCCGTCTGTAAGCATGAAACAGTTTCACTTGCACTGTTGAATATCCAAGAGTCACCAGCTGACAAAAATGTGGATGAAGAGCAGCAAACGTTTTAATCAGTCGCGGCCCTGCATTATTATCCTTTTTCCACTGCTTTCGAGGTGATTTTAACAATTAAGCAATATTCATCTGCGATAAATCGCCGTAATAAATTATGTGGGCTTTTGTTGTTGCTGCTGCCAGGGTGTCTCCGCCTGACTGTTATTCCACATCAGGCGCACTTTTCTTCATGAGATGAGAATGAGGTTATGGTGCAGGCGCGGTTGCCAAGACCGCGGCGCCGACATTCATTTCATAATTCCTAACTGCGAGCGTGGATGTGTGTGTGCGTTAAAAAAAAAAAACAAAGTTGCATGCGATTGGTTCAAAGCGCTTTTGGGTTGGGGTGACCTTGGGAGGGCTGTATCGCAGAGTTACGCGTCGAGTTTGCAAACAAGTGCTCCTCGCCAATAAAGGTCACTGTAGTCCAGATTTTACATGCAGGGCAGTTTGCAAACATGTCGCGACCCCTGCAGCTTATAAAACCATGATGTCATCTTTTGGAAGTGTCTGGCATGCCACGTCTCCCAGGTGGCAGCAGCAAGAAGCTATATTCACGTAGGAGCATCTGTAGGCACCATGTCCAAATCATGTCAAGTAGAATATAAATGAACTCTAATAGGGGCAGTGGTGGCCTAGTGGTTAAGGAAGCAGATCCGTAATCAGAAGGTTGCCGGTTCGTTGTGTGCTGTGCTGCAGTGTTTCACAATGACGATCACTTCACTTTCACTAATCACTGACTCACTATCCTGAACAGGACTTAGTCCTGATACTCAGGGTTGTGGCTGGAGCCTGGAGAACCCGGAGGAAACCCACGTCAATACAGGGATTTAATGACATAATGAGCATGTTCTGAGAGATGTAGAGAAGCAGCAGTGTCACATCCCTAAGTCTAGAAACACAACAAGGATGTGGAGAGGAGACGTCCACTGTTGCACGCACAACCAAACAAAGCCTACGAACAGTGCTTTTATTTACAGTGAGCTAACAGGTACAATAAAACATTGGACTCAGGACAGCTAACCAACACCATACAGCCTAAAGGAAGGGATGGTCCAGTGGGGATAACTCAAACACGCACAAAATTTAACAAAAAGGTCACATAAAGCTAACACAGGCTAACAACAAAGGGGTCACACACAGCCACAAGACACATGAATGAGATCCCCAACAGAGGTCCTTGCAGATCTCCGTGGACCCTGGGGACCTCTCGAACACCATCTGAAGTCTCTTTATGTAGGTGGAGGTGACCAATAGGCAGATGGTAGGTGGAACTGGTAGACCTCATCTCCTCCCACGAAGTCAACCTAAAAGAGACAGGACGCAAAAACACAGCCAGCCACACAGAACACGTGGGAGCATACGTCCATTTTAATTCATATGTCATTATTATTTCAGTCATATTGTGTGTTGCTAGTGCTTTTTGTTGTAACAGCTTGTTTTGGCGTAATCAGACTAGGTAATTTGGTAAATTGTACTTCTGTTAGTTCCATGTCTTCCATTAGTTTGGCCAGATCCACATTTGTGAAGGCTGTTATTCAGGATGTAGGGGTCTAGGTGTCCTAGCTGATGCATTCAAACAAGGAGCTCAATAAGGTTGTCATGACCCCATGGGAATAAGGAGCTGGCACAGTTTAAAAGTAACAACCTTGGAAGAACTTTCAGAAATGATCTTGGTTTCTCTCTTTGCCCCGAAAAAGCCTTTAGAACGGGTGAATGTGGTAGAAGTTTCCGCTAAGGAAATGCCCGTTATTTCTGTTGTGACTTTTGGCTGTTGCTATAGTTCTGTGCTCTTTTTTTCTCCATAGTGTTTCTCCCTAAATTTCTGATGCAAGTACCAAGTGCAAAAGTCAGTCATGGATCTGTATTTTGTTTTTCACCCATATGATCTTGATTAATTAAGTAGACATTATATATATTATATTTTTTTATATTCTCAGACATTTTTAAGTGCATTAATAGTGGGAGTCTGTGGGCCTTTCATGTGCAAGGTCTAAATCACATTATAATTTAACATTAATTCAACACGTCCATTTAATTCAATATAATTGATACTTAAATTCTCATGTTTGACAAATCAACATTTTGTGTTCTGCCATTAAAGATTCTTACGCATTTTGTATGCTTTCTAAATGAGATAATCAAAATGCATGAGGGATTTAGTGTTTTATTTCTGCACTATAGACAGATCATGTTTATTATTCACTACATTTACTACATTGAATGGAAACATAAACCTAGATATTTGTTTAAATTATATTTGCATGATTGTAAAATTTCACATGCAGAAATCTGTGTGCATATTTAAGGTATTGATTAAACTTGATACTGGTCATATTATCTTTGAAGCAATGAATTAGATGACACTTGTATTTGATATTTTTGACCCATATCCTTTGGTAAACACTGGATAATGGATTCGCTGGAACTGAATTTTCCCAAAAAACGGCTGCAGGTTGACAAAGACCCTGAGTGCTGAAGCGCATGTGCTGTGAGCTGAAGGCTGTACATGCATATTGCCTGCTCCTCCATGGTTCTTCCAAACTTCTCCCTTGGGAAAATTCTGCTGGATATCTTCAGGTTATCAAGCATGAACACACAGTACTACATTCAAAGTTAAGATAACATGTACCGTTATTCCCACACAGCTGTCTTCACGCCCGCCAGAATAAACAAACACCGCCTGTCATAATTGTGCAGCCAAATCAGCAAATGCTGGAGCCTGGCGTCCGGTACTGAGCTGTCTGGGTCGAAGCAGACCTCTTCCCTGCATCCAATTTTTCCTTCCTTCGTGAATGTAATCCTGAGTGAGATTCTGTTATAGGTCCCATGACATAAATTTTTTTTTTAAAGTGAAAAAAGTGCTTTTATTTCGGTCTTAGTGGTCCCATAATACTGTGTCTGAAGTCTCCTTCCAATATTCAGCAAAATTGCAGCCAATTTTATCCAGTCCCACAATGAGATTTCCCCAGGATGCGCTATTTCCTGACTGTAGCTTTAAATGCAAATAAGGAGGAGAAGGGCGGGATGAGGAGGAGAGCGGACTATAGAAGTTTGGGGGAAATTACATCATCAACATCATTCACCAACCACAGTGTTTGGCGCAAACAGGAAGTCAGTGTTTTTCCAGGAATAAATAAATCCCCTTGTGATGACCACAGACACAGACAGACTGCAGGACCACAGACAGGTTGGGGGGACTCATATTAATGTTAAATAAAAGGGACTTTTAATATTGGAAGTGATAAGACAGTATGGAAGGTCATGTTTATTCCATGAACATGGGCGGTCCTAACCTGTTTGGGACCTGGCGAACACCCCCTCTGATACAATTTAGAGTAGTGACAAGTGAAGTGAAGTGAATGTCACATGTGATACACAGCAGCACAGCACATGGTGCACACAGTGAAATTTGTCCTCTGCATTTAACCCATTACACTGAGTGAGCAGTAGGCAGCCATGACAGGCGCCTGGGGAGCAGTGTGTGGGGATGGTGCTTTGCTCAGTGGCACCTCAGTGGCACCTTGGCGGATCGGGATTAGAACCAGCAACCTTCTGATCACGGGGCCGCTTCCTTAACCGCTAGGCCACCACTGCCCCAGTAAACAATGAAGCTACTTATTCAAACTATGATTTATCAATTTTACAGTGAAACACGTTTTGGGTCAGAAAGGTATTAGTTGATACTATTTCTATTTTCGATTTTCAGTGGTCCAGAGCTTTTAAACTGTTGCCTTCTTTTTTGTATGAGAATGCCATTCATCAATCCAACACACAGTTCTCATGTGAAATTTTCAGTGAAAACAGGGTTGGGTCAGACAGGTAACACTTGCTACCATTTCTAATAGTTCCGAATTTTGAGTGGGCACAGAGATCATCACCATATACAGATTTATAACGTTCCTTATCTGTGAAACAGATTTCCTTTTTGTATGCCTCGTTGAATTATAACCCCTACAGGCACAATACGGATATTGCAGCCTGCTGAGCAGGATTTAAGCAGGAACTGACAATTCGAATAAGGCGCTAACTTCAGTGTCATGTTTCACTTTGTGAGCTGGTTATTAAAGGCCGCCCCATATAAAATTGCCCCTGTCTGTGAAGGTCTTTGAATTTGAAGACCTGTGAAGGTCTTTCCATCAGTGTTTGGGCCCTATTTTCAAACTGGCAATAAGTGCAACACAGTGCAATATGTGGGGAGCTTGCTTAAACCCAAACCCAAAGATGGAATAAACTG
Source organism: Denticeps clupeoides (assembly GCF_900700375.1). Taxonomy (NCBI): domain Eukaryota; kingdom Metazoa; phylum Chordata; class Actinopteri; order Clupeiformes; family Denticipitidae; genus Denticeps; species Denticeps clupeoides. Next base: position 15,079,645 of record NC_041711.1, read on the forward strand.
CCCTGTCTCTGTTTACCTGCAGATTAATCCAATTAAACAGAAATGATATTTTCTAGTCATTTTTTTTTTTTTGTGCGAAAAATTTCTGCTATTCACTCTGCCCCGATGTTTCTCTCTCCCGCACTTTCCCTCCCTGATCTGCCAAGCTCATAAAAGTTGGGCAATGACCTCCTTCCGTTAACCTGACATTACCTTGAGCAAATAAATAAAGGCAGCCTCTGAATGTTTGCCTTGGCTTCATTTCTCTCCCTCCCCCCTTCCCTGTCTGGCTGCTGAGAGGCAGTCCTGGAGGGCACCGGTCATGGGGAACAGTAGCGACCGGCAGCACCCCGGCTGGAACATTTATGCCATTCATCAGTCTCTGGTTAACAGAATGAGATTTATGACACTTTTTCTTAGTTCTGGGGTTTGTTAAAAAAAAAAAAAAAAAAAACTCCAATCAGCTGATATGTAGCATCTGTCTTGAGAACCTTCCCTGAAAAATAAGAACATTTTTTGTTGCGTCTCCTATTACCTACTCCTATTTTTTTTTTGGAGAGCTGGTAGTTTGCACTTTTTCTGGCTTTGGTGCTTTTCCGAAAACCTTTGAGCACCATAAAGCACCTACACACACAAACATGCATGCACTATGAAACCTGCAAACACACTCCACTCTGTTTCAGGGCCGTTCGGCAGCCATAGAAGCGTCTGTAGCTCCAAGCCAAGGTCAGCGCAGAGGAACACAGACCCAAGGTCAGTCTGTTCTCAGTCCACAAAGGCGCAGATGCCAAAGCGCTTTCTGAGAAGTCGGGGGCCTGCACCATGATGCATGCGCTCACTCGCTCGCTTCCTACTCCCCTTAATGGATGCTGATGAGTTACGGTTCCGGCATCTTCTGGTCGGACCCTGTTCCCCAAGTGAGTGAATTTAGCTCATAATTCGGGGAACACAATTTTTCAGAACTCTGACTCATGTCCATCTGTCCTTGGTGTTTTCCTGGTTTTAAAGACAAGGGCATCAATGAAGATGACATGAAAATAAGTAGAGAGAAGTTTTTTTTTGTATGGTGGGGAATCCGGAAGCCCTATACACAGAAATCATATGTTTGCCATAAATCTGATCCTGGTATTTTCCATTTGCTGTAATTACAACCTGATCAAGTTTTAAGCATGATGTTATCTCAAAAGTACAAACACGTGGCCAGTACACTTTCAGAAGTAAACTTGTGATAATGTTTGGTTTGGATGTGAAATTTTATTTCAGTAGCACATTTTTTATTTGCAGGAAAGTCATCTGACAGTAAAAATAACGTTTTCATGGCTGAAAAATCAATCTGATGTAGACAGTCCAAAATGAAGCCAGAACCACATCAGCCATCAACATTAAAAAAACAAATCCATGAGCCGTGTGCCTCAAGAGAAACGTCCTTGTGAACGTTTCTGCGTTTCCCTTTCTCAGATCAAACCTAATTAACTTTGGTTGGAAGAGACAAACGCCTGGGAAGTGTTGCCAAGGCCAGGTAAATAACTCACCACTTTCCCCCTCCTCGAACCCAAAACATCATTTACTTGGGCTTCCCAATGCATGTCACTTCATAAACAGGAGGAAGGGTGGGGGTGCAGCTGGCCCATCTTCTTCACGAATTAGAGGCGGGTTGAGCACAGTTCATCCGGCGCCAAACCTTTCAATCAATCCCGCGTCGTTCCTCACATTAGACATCCGTCAGTGCAGCGCCCGTCTTCCTCATAAAATTGATAGAGATGGCCTTAGCTGCTGGGGCTCTCCCAGCATGCACCAGCAATTTTACATATTAATTTATGTCCTGTGGATCTGTAATTGAGGGAAGGGGATGGGTCGCTGCTCTCAGGATTATTTATGTACCTTTCATCACATTTTATCGTGGCCGACAGAACAGGGCATGTATATGTTGTTCATACAGGTGAGAGCCATGGGGGTCATGTTGGCATAGAAGTCTAAATTATGGATGCCAGTGTGATACCACAGCGACAGGAGCCGTCAGGGCTACGAAAATCAACACTTAAAATCTGAGATTAATATTTAATGAGCCACTATCAAGGTGCCTCTTCCATGAAAAGTTGCAACCTGTGCACATGTGAGATCCTTTCAAACACTTTAAAATCCTCACATGGCTTATGTAATACTACAAAACATCACCGCTTTAAATTTAAAGTTCCAGTAGTGCATTATCCATTTTTTAGCATCATTGACTTTGTGCACTTTCATTCTTTTCAGTCTATGTTTTTTTCCCTAAACGGTACAGAGCAGCTTGCACAATTATTCTCAACTGTGGCCACAGCACACCAAACTCATTTCTTCTGTATTTTATTTCAGAACAAATGCTACAAATTCCATTGATTAGAACCATTTAGAATGCATGAACCAACCAATACAGTTTGGTCAATTGTAATAAATTATAATTATTTTCAGACAGCAAATACAAACATCTGCTTTTAGACTTTATGGTGCATTGTACAATTTTAATCAGAATTGAATCCAACCAAACCATTGAGCAACTACTTTTTACCAAAGCCACATGCTAATTCCAAAAGTTAGGGTGGGATGAGGCACTAATGCTCGACATTTTGATAAATGTGAGAAATTTGATAAACAAAAAGAAAAAGACACAATGGCCAAAACACAAAATACAAAGTCAACAGAAAACACACAGCATATGGAGTAACATTCAGAATTCATGAGACAGACATGAAGGGTTCTAATCACCCACTCCGAACAGGCATCTGCTGTGGGAGATTAGGACCCATGTGCACATGTGAATTGGTGGCAGGGGCACCTAGAGAGCACCATTTAAATATAGCACATTTTATCACTATTTTAAGCAAGGTTGTATTTTTATTTTCATAATACACAGGAACAAAAAAAAAAAAAAAACGGCTTGTGCACAATTTAACAACATTTAGCTGTTTCATGAATTTAAAGTAGTTAATTGCTGATATGGATGGAAAAGCAATTGAGATGCTAAACAGCTCATTCTATGCATACATGAACAATAATTTAAAAATTACCTGTCAATTAAGCATCACCAATGACTAAAGCAGCTCAAAATTGTCTTGAAAGACTCAATTTATGCAATTTCAGAAGCATATTGTTAATAAGAGTTGAGGCCTGTTACCAGTACTATTTTATGGCATTGAATCAGAGGGGGTTTAATGGTAACTGTGTAAAATGATTTATAAATGAATGTGATACCATGTATTTAAAATGTTTTTAAATGCATATTAGTTTATTGTTTGATGAATGTGCAATTTGATATTTATGAACTGTTTCAATGTTTGTGTGAATATCATTTTTATTTATTGTACCTCAGATAAATGGTTTGGACCAGGGCTATAAAGTTTTCTGAGGAGATGAGAGTTGATTGGTGAGTTCATAAAAGATGACATATGATGTTTAATTTATATAGATTTTTTTTTAGCGAAGTTTATTTTCTCCCTCTGAACGGCATCCACTTTTGTGTCATCTTCCCTGCCACCATCAGTGCTCTGCTGTCCTGCACAGAGAGTTCTTCACGCCCCGATTACATATACAAACAACGTGAACTCCCCTTTAAGACCATTTTACAGTTAATTAAAGCATACACAAAATGTCATGACAGAAAATTAAATCAGACTATCCACCTTGACATCCAGTGCAGTCTTCTACTTTAAGAAATCACCCAGGCCAGAATTCTGAACTCCTCTTCCACCCCGCTGATGAAGCACTGAAGACTGATGGTTTCTTTCCTCTTTTTTGACTCGAGTCCTGTTTACATCCTGTTTTCACGCAGTGGAAGGTGAAACTGAAAGCTTCAAAAGACTCTTTCATCCAAAGGGAGAAAGAAGGAACTGAACCTGATTTGCTGAACCTTTATCAATTATGAATGGAAAATTCAATACCAAATAATATTAATTTGCGCAAAGGTCAAGCAAAATCCCATGTCTACATCTGTGACATTGTCCAGGGGGGCGAGCAAACTTTCTCCTGGACGTAAGTTTTTGTGTATGTTTAGTTCTTTGCCGTTTCTGTTGTTTTTATCATTTAAAGCCAAATCTCCATCTCAAGGTCTCCGTCTGTATGTGCTTTTCAGTGAAGGTCATGCTGTAGGTAGCAGAGAACCTTGAAGTCGTCATTGTCTAGGAAGGCGTGCGCTTTATTCACGCATCTTTCAATGTCAGTCAGCTGCGTACAGTACAACACCCTTGTTCTCTCAGCCCGCCGCCGGGTCCTCTGCTGATGTAATTACAAACAAGCGTGGCGCTCAAGGCCGCCATAAAACAGTGGACCTCAGATGTAAATTGCTGCTTATTAAATATCATGGCCTTGCACCTGGTGCGTATACCCACTGAATGGCCGGCAACATATTTTATTATTCAACAAGTAGCAAGGGACAAAAAGAGGGATCATGCTGCGAGACCTTCATAATATTGAATATGGAGCTTCACGTTTTGCTGTGAAACGCAGATTATGAAGAAAAGTGATTGTGATTGTTAAAGTTTTTTTTTTTTTATGTGTGTGTGTGTTGCGAGTGAATGAGCGACTGCAAGGTGCCATCACCAGGCTGAGTCACCCCAGTGCAGCCACCTATTAATCAGCCACATGTCACCTGTAATAAAACCCATTTGCGGTGCACAGGATGCGAATGAGGAAGGACAAGGTCATGGCTGGTGGTGTGGTGGGTGGAGAGAAGGGTGGATGGGGCTTTGGATGGGCTGCAATTTAGTCTTTCACTGTCTTAGTCCCTGGAGTGCAAATGTTGAGGGTCTCAGAGTGAACTGCTGTGCATTACGGTCACTTAATATCGGCTTATTTTACCTCTTTTAACTCTGTCTGAACAATAACAGCATGTCTGGTGTGATGGAGTCATAGATGCCACAGATGGCATGTTTGAACTAAAAAACGTATACCAGATGGTTTGGTGTTTATTGGCGGTCTGGTGCTTTTCATGTCACAGATGGTGTGAAGAATCTTAGAGGAAGAATCCATAGATGATTTAAGGCCTGATATCAGTGCCTTTCAGGCATATTCCATGCTGCACCTTCTGTGTTTCAGACTGCCACACGCATCATTAGGTTGTTAATAATCAAGGAAACTCAATTAAGTGAAAGTTGGAATTGAATTGCTCTGGGGAGGGAATATAAAAATATTATTATTAATAATAATAATAATAATAATAGTAATAATACATGTTGTTTATAATGGCCTCTCCGTTCAAACAAACCTCTAAGTGCTGCAAAAGTGCTGTATTAGGAATCTGACAACGCTCAACCTCACAGCATTGCACCTCACAATGTTCCACCTCGCAACACTGCACCTCACAACACTCCACCTCACAACACTGCACCTCACAATGCTCCTCCTCACAAAACTGGTCCTCACAATACTCCACCTCACAACACTGCACCTCACAATGTTCATCCTCACAACACTGCACCTCACAATGCTCCTCCTCACAAAACTGGTCCTCACAACACTCCACCTCACAACACTGCACCTCACAATGTTCATCCTCACAACACTGCACCTCACAATGCTCCTCCTCACAAAACTGGTCCTCACAATACTCCACCTCACAACACTGCACCTCACAATGTTCATCCTCACAACACTGCACCTCACAATGCTCCTCCTCACAAAACTGGTCCTCACAATACTCCACCTCACAACACTGCACCTCACAATGTTCATCCTCACAACACCTCACAATGCTCCTCCTCACAAAACTGGTCCTCACAACACTCCACCTCACAACACCGCACCTCACAATGCTCCTCCTCACAAAACTGGTCCTCACAACACTCCACCTCACAACACTGCTCCTCACAATGTTCCTCCTCACAACGCTGCACCTCACAACCCTGCTCCTCACAATGCTCCTTCTCACAATGATTCACCACACAACCCTGCTCCACACAACACTCATCCTCACAACACTCAACCTCACAACACTGCACCTCACAATGTTCATCCTCACCATACTGCACCTCACAATGCTCCTCCTCACAACGCTGCACCTCACAACCCTGCTCCTCACAATGCTCCTTCTCACAACGATGCACCACACAACCCTGCTCCTCACAACACTCATCCTCACAACGCTTTACCTCACAATGCTCCACCTCACAACACTGGACCTCACAATGCTCCACCTCACAACACTGCACCTCACAATGTTCAGCCTCACAACACTGCACCTCACAATGTTCATCCTCACAACACTGCACCTCACAATGCTCCTCCTCACAAAACTTGTCCTCACAACCCTCCACCTCACAATGTTCCTCTTCACAACACTAAACCTCACAACCCTGTTCCTCACAATGCTCATCAATATGCTGCTCATCACCACGCTCATCCTCACAACCCCTGCATATGCACACCTGCATATGAAACTTATGACCACAAAGTCACAGGTTCAAATCCCACTTACTACTATTGTGTCTCTTAGTAAGACACAGAACCCTGAGTTGCTCCAAGTTGACTGTCCCTGTAACTATTGATTGTAAGGTGCTCTGGATCAGGATGTCTGTTAAATGCCATGAATGTAAAAAGTTATTTTGAAGTCCTGCACTGTCATGCCAAATGTTGAAACAAGTGGTATGTGAACTCCCAATTTGTAACTTTAATATCATTGTGTTGTGCTGAAAAAAAGAAGAAAAATATGCAAGAATTGCATAATTGCTGAAAAAAGCTGAATTTATTTAGGATTTTCTATAAACTACAGTGACTCTGCCCCTCTTCACCTAACAAGCCTGCTGGGTGGTACTAGGTATTTTTATTTATCTATCTGTGGTGGCAAGTTATAATGGCTCAGTAGGAATATTTATCGAATTTTTCAGGCATTAAATCCAGGCATTAAACATGCTAATATATGTGCACTTTATACATTTACTATAGATATTTATACACATATAGGCACAATGTAAATAGAGGTGAAGTTGGATGTATAAAAATGATCAGGTAGGTGAAATGCCCCTTTAATTGAAACTGGGGTACTTTTTTGATTATGCCAATATATATTGGGAAGTCTGTGCAAGCACCTCCCAAGGCCTCCATGCATGGGCTGAACCTCCAAGCCCATATGGATTAGATTCAGTGTCCTCAATCCCTTTTTAATGATCCATCATATGTTGATTCTCTCCATGAAATGTGAATTCAAAATGTGAATTTTTTTATTTAGTCCATGAATGAAAATGCTGCCATTTCACGGTTATTTAGTATAATGGTTCTTGTTAACTTTACAGTGCTCTCTTTGTTTTGCAGCAGGATTCATGGTGTTTGCCTCAGACTGACGTAGGTTGAACAGTGTACAGTGATTTCGGAAATCTTAATAACAGGAGCTGTCTGAACGTGGATTCCTGACCAGCTGGGAGTTTTTAGTTTAGGCCACCCTCTGCCGGAGGGTATTTAAAATGCTGTGGATCAAAACCTAATCTGTAAACATGTTCAGAGTGTGTGTGTGTGTGTGTGTGTGTGTGTGTGTGTGTGTGTGGTTGATGAAGGTCAGGAATATTAGACAACACCTACAGTCTCTTTCAGTGTGTTTTGTAGGTTAATCAATTGACAATGGGCCATTTACAGCTGCTGATCCTAATCCAGTTAGGATCTTTGCAACTTGCAAAGTATTTTCGTATTAAAAAAAATAATGCATTACCAACTGTGTTGGTTATGCATAATAATTTATGTTAACAGCTCTCTGACCTTCGTACCAGTGACTTACATTTCAAACTTTGAAGTCACCATTGCCAGAGCCTGTGGGATTATATTACAAATGCTTTAAATGAAATTGAAAATGTAAAATACAAATATAAATAATAATATGCAATTCAGCTGTGGTCATATTCAAGGCAACATTGTACATGTGCATTATTAAAGGGGGAAAATTACATTCAGCTCCGGGGTTTGACATCATTCACTTCTTTTGTCCTTCATGTAACTTGACCTTAAACTTGCTCTATAGTGTACGGCTCTTTCAGCAGCAGGCACTTTATGTTTCCATGGTTATAGTGAAGGTTAAGAGAGACACAAGCCTAGTCAAAGAGACAAGATGATTCAAAGTCAGAACAAACAGTGGCTGAAACTCTGAATGACACACGCAGCACACATTTAAAGTAATAAGGCACATCGTAAGCCTAAAGCTTGCCCTTTAAATGGAAACTTGCTGAAAACTTTTGAAAACATCAGCTTGCTAATTTTTCCTTATTTTTTAATAAACTTCAGAATTTAAGAACAGATTAATGTTGACATGACGTTCTCCACATAAGTAACTGAATGATGTGAACACACTTTTTAATTACTGTTTCTTTTGCCATCAGAGTAAAAATCCACAGTTGGACAGAAGAGGGCGCAATTGGCTCTGAGCTGAACACGGGCCTGAAAGTTCTAAGGTTATTTTTGTGGAAACCTGCAGTAAAACCCATACTACAGTCATAACACACAATCTCTTGGTCAGTGAAAAGGTATTTATGTGTAATATGTAATCCCGTATATGATGTTATTCCTTCTCCTTCAGGAGAGTAAATTGTCATCCTCAGACATGAGCCTGTGATCCTCAGAGCCGGGCATGTAGATGATCAGATGGTTCAGATGGTCCTACATCTCCTGATGGGAATCCGTCATCCTGTTCTGTTTCCCCAGTGGTCTCTGGCTCTGGGTTGTGTGAGGAGAAAGGATCTGCATCTGGATTCCTCGGTTGGTGGTGAGGCTCTCCACTGGAACACTGTTGTCTGTTGGCATGTTCAGCTGAGAAATGTAAGACCTTGAAGGCCTTGGGCGGTTCTTCTGTACATCTTGAAAATATCCAACTCCCCAGAGAGAGCACTCACAGAACATCGTACCAAGAAGAGTTAAGGCTCGGCTCTGGGCCTGCAGAGGATCACATTACAGCTTTACCCTGAAGAAAAAGCTGGATATTAATAATATGGACCCCAGAGTCCTACAGTACCTTGATCATCCTGATCTGAGGCAGCAACTGTCATAGCCTCGCTTTGTGGTCTCACATTTATACCCATGAAATGAATTTTATGGAGATGGAGGCGGGGACTTCAGTGATTAAACATTAGCACAGGCCACAATGCCGTGTACCACGTGTTTGACCCAAAGAGAGGTGTGGAGGAGCAGCACACTGTAAAGATGACCTCACATGTGCTGTAAAAGTGGGCATTTAACCAAATGTGATGTACCACGTGTACCACATCCTGAGAGGATGTTCTAGGTGCTTTAGTTAATCAATCAAATGCAAGCATTTACTAAATTTGTGTATGCATCCAAATGAAGTATATCAAGGTTAATATGTCATAAACAGGTGAATTGAAATGAATCCTGTAAGTTTTGTAAACACCCTGCCATACAATTACAAACAGCTCATGACAGCAAATGATTTTTAAAAGTCTACTAAATAGACAAGAATTACTGCTGGACACACAATAATTGTTTGCTAATGACATTTACAGCATTATTACCTTGTCTTACAGTCTCATATGCCAGGCTAGCTGTTGATCTCCCTGAACACAGTAGCATTGGGTGGGATTAAATGAGTCCCGCTTGTTGGACATGGCGAGGCAGGTGATCTGGAATGATGATTGGACATGACGAAGAAGGATGCGTACACACAATGTCATGAAACCGGGGTTTAATACATGATGAACAGGACTGGTGCGACATCCAGTAATAAGTAACAATGAGCCAACGGTGAACAGACACGAACAGGGCAGCTTTATACAATCAGACACAGGTGAACACCATGAGAAAACATTGACACAGAACGAACATGAAACTTCGGTCCGGATCCTGGATCATGACAAAATGGCACCACTCAGTGGCACCACTGTCCTGGGCACGAACTTGTATACTTATAAATTTAATTTATTTTTAAGGCAACCAGTTGCTTCTAAATATTTAAGGAAACGCAACTTTTCTGCATATATGGTGCAGTTCCAGGATTGTTTGCTGAACTGATAAGAGGGTATTTTTCTCACTGACCATTGACCACTCAGTACATACCACAGAAGCACAAATTCACTTGATTATTTAAAAAAAAGCTTTATTACAGTTTGATAGCTGCTATCTTGAATTTTATTGATCAATGAAACAAGATACCAATAAAAGATATCATTAGAAAGGCACACACAAAAGTCCATACAAGTCTCAACATAATTTCAGATCCTCTGAAGGTCTTTTTATTATAGACAGACATAAATACTGCCTATTTTCTATAGAACACTATTATATCAACAGCTGAAAAGTCTTAATAGGAAAAAAATAAATAAGTTCCTATTATCAAAGCTAAGATGAATTAAGATGAGTGTGTGAATAGATCACTACTTATATATTTCATGAAGACCTTGGAGACAGGGAGATCTTTTTTTTCTGTCTCCAACTCTTTTTCTGACTATTTTATAATGAAACTGCTGATAATTCTGCACCATCTGGCTCTTTAAAAAGTGAATGACCCTTCAATATACTAAAAACAAAGCACAGGCTTAATTTCTCCATTTTCATATTTATGCCGATGCAAGTGGAACAAAAGCAATTGCAACATTAATAAAGTATAATTATGATGCGCTACATCATAAAACATACTGATAAAATGTGCCGTTTTGATGCTGAATGCAGAAATACTTTGAAATTTTTACAAAGGGAATTCTAAAGGTACATTTATTAATAAGAGTTGAATTCATCCAAATATACAAGTAACTTTTACAAGCATTTCTTCCTTACTTTTGCATCCTACAACATCTTCATTTTGAGAGGTGACTTTTGCTCTTCATAATGGATCTTGAGTTCATATTAAGAGGGTGCTGATAAGGAGCTGTTTGGTACCTGTGCATCATCCATATAGGCTTGTTACCTGGGGAGGGGCAGAGTCACTGTCATTTAACACTTAAGCAGTATCATTAAATTAAACTTTTAATCTCTGGCCAGTGTTATTTTATATTTTAAAGTAGTTTTGTAATTATGTGCGGAACAAAACAAGTTAAATTTAGTCTCAAAATACATTTTGCATCAAAGGAAGGAAAATGCTAGTAAAATGTACTTGTGTTTTTGGATCAAATGTTAATAAGTAAACCTAGCTAAGTCAAACTTAATTCCTGTGTAGAAAGGCTTTCCTGGCTTTTTAAAAATAAATAACTCCAGTTTCATTTGTCTTCATACTAAGAACTATTTTGTCAGGTTGTGCAGTCAGTTCAGGACTCACCCAGACACACTGGAGGACTGGAGGACACCGGAGAACCCAGAGGAAAACCTAAATCATGCAGCCACAAAAGGCACCCATGTGCAGTGTGAGGAGACGGTACTTTTGCTCAATGACACCTCAGTGCCAACCTTCCGATTACGGGTCCACTTCCTTAGCTGCTAGGCCACCACTGCCCCAGTTGGCAGTGTTCCAAGTCAGAGTTCCAACTTACAATCTTGGAGGTGTGAGGCCTCTTCGCTAACTGCTGTGCCACCATGCTGCCCTGTGTACCAGGGCTATGAAATTCACCACTAACTACTCTCTCTCTCTGTCTCTCTCACCCTTTCACCCGCTCCTCCCTTCGCCACTGTTTTTGGTGCTGGGGAACGTCAGGGGTGGGGTTAATGAAACTGGTGCTGCTGACAGGGTCTCAGTTGACTGGGAATCAGAGTCACACAGACTGGATGTGAAAACCTGCTGAGATGGTGAGGTCCTTCACACTCATTTTTTAATTGGTTGACAATTTTTAGGAGCTTGGTTCACATTTTCATCACACCCATTTTCATTTACTTTCAGTATGGTTTCATTAACACATGCTTGAAGTCTCTGGTCATTGAGAAGTTTGGTGAAGAAACATGGGAGAAACTCAGGTGATCTGTTAATTCGTCTCTCTGAAAAAGTCTCTCAAATACTAGCTGTGATAGACAGACCAGACTGTTTTTTCTTCATTTTTCAGGATGATGGCTGAAGTGCAGGACACCTTTATGACCTATGAAATTTACGATGACACCCTGACCCTGCGTCTAGTGCAGGAGGCCTGCAAGATGCTGGGTGAGCAACCCTTCAGAATTTTTTTATCACTCATAAGCAAGTAAAACTCTTGATTATTGCAGGCAATAACCTGCATGAAAGTACCACTCAGGGACAGTACAGTCTGTTCGTACTGTGCAGTGCTGGTGACTAGGCTGTCGGTCACCAGAGAGTGGCCAGTAGAGGACAGATCTGTGAGGTGCTAACAAAGTCCCAGCTGAGGCCACCTCACCACCACCTGGGCACCAGAGGCCCTAGCGGCCACATAACCATCCTGTTGGCAGATGAAGGTGTGACTCTAGGTCAGGTTACACACCTGAGCCCAACTCAAGCTCACTCTCAAGAGATGTTATTCAATTTATGCCATGCACTGACAATACAGTGTGCTTTTAATGACACACGCAAAGCCAACATGTACACACATATACAATAGTATTAATTGTATGTATGTGTGTGTCTATCTTTATCTGCTACTTATTCTTGAGAATTGTGGCAAAACCTTATCTGATATAGTCTTCAATTATCCAACTTGTTGAAACAAAACATATTCTACCTAAAAAAAATAATAATAATTTCTTATCAACACTGTAATTCAATATGTTTTTTGTTGTAAATGTATATTTGTATATGTATATTTCATATTGTAAAGGTATTTACACTTTTAAAACATTTATGACATTTTTGTTTTCTTAACTTCTAAACATGCCCTCTACAAGTAAAGATAAGAATTACTAACTTATAAACTCATGACTAACTGAAACTAACTAATGTGTTATTGTAAATATTAATACAATATAGTGCATATTTAGATGCTTTGATTTTTCATAATACGCATTGTACTATAGAATAAATGCATGTTCTATATTCATACTTAGTTTGCTCTTGAATTATAGTTTAGACTTAAACGAAGTCATGAATGTGTATGTGATGTTTTACACAGAAGTGTCTGCTGAAGTGGTGCTGAAACTCTTTGGCGGGTACTTCTTCAGCTTCTGTAAAATGTCTGGCTATGACACCATGTTGCGCACCCTTGGTGGGAACCTGGCAGAGTTCGTTGAAAATCTGGATGCTCTCCACAGCTACCTGGCTCTGTCCTATCAGGCAAGTCTGCAATTCTTCAGCATTTCTGGGTTTTTTTTCTCTCATCATGTCTCATACCAAAAGACTCTCATTTTGGTCTGTTCTGTAAAGACATTAGCCCGAACAACTTTTATCAACTTTATTTAATTTTTAAAAAGTGGGTTTTTCAGATGACCTACAGGTAGTGTTGTAGACAAGACCACCTAAACTGAGACCAAGACATTGCCGGGACCGGAGGGTATCAAGACCAAGACACTGCCGAAACCTGAGGGTACCAAGACTGAGACCAAGACCCAGATACACTAAGGCGAGACCTAGAAGGCTAGTTGAGATCAAGACCAAGACCGAAATCAGACTATGGCTAGATTCGACATCACATGACTCAGAAAAAAAGGCATTATCTTTATAAATTATATTTTTCTTATGTCTTTTTTTTTTTTTAATCTCCCAGATTTGTCATAGTTACAAGACCTGATGAAAAATCATTTTCAGCAATGCTCTAGTAGTGAGCTAGTTGCTTGCAAAAAACAAAATATCTGAACAAATGTCTGTACAATGTGCGCATTCTTTCCTCATAGTTTGGCAACAAGAAACGCAGAGTTGTAGTTGTAGTTAGTTGTAGCAAAAAAAACTGACTGGTTGCATTTGAATTGTGGTGCGAAATAAATAATGATACTGTTTTGTGCGAATGCGCAGTTTTCTGTTTTTTTTTTAACCATCCTAAATTGAGACCAAGACCTTCCTACAGTACTTGACTGATGATGTTGACGTTGGCCCTGTTTCAGGAGATGAATGCCCCCTCCTTTCGTGTGGAGACGATGGACGACGGCAGAATGCTACTCCACTACTACTCTGACCGCAAAGGGCTGTATCACATAGTGCCTGGTGAGAAGCACAATAAATGAGCTTTCACTTCATCTCAGCCTGCACCCGTTAACCACCAACCTTTAATTACTCATGTCATGGCATTTACAGGCATCATAGAAGCTGTAGCTAAGGACTTCTTTGACAGCGAAGTGGACATGACCATTCTTAACCAGTCCGAGGAGAATGAACGAACTGGCCAAAAAGAGCATGTGGTCTTCTTGGTTGTCCAGAGGAGCCTCAAGTCGAAGAAGAGACTAAAGCAAAAAGACAGCACAGAAGATATCCAGGGAGAAGAGAACAGACAGGTCAACACTGCCTGCACCAGAGAGTAGATGATCTGGCCAGATGATCTGAACATTTCTGTAGCACTGAGCTATTATACAGTATATGAAGGACAAGTACAACAATATCATTTATTTCTTATATAGCCCACAATCACATACAGTATGTCTCAATGGGCTTTGACAGGCCCAGTTGACACCCCCACACTTGACCCTTCTGCACACAAGGAAAAACTCACATATATAAAGGTAGATTGAGTCTGCAATTGGTGGTGGTGGCTGTGGTCTCTGGTACGTTTCATGTTAAGTCGTCTAGTTCATTGCTAGGGACTAGGATTAATCTGGTGGTCTCTCACTCGAGTCTGCAGGTGGTCTGCCACTTGATTCAGTGCCTCGGAGAGAACAGAAGCAGCGGCAGATGGTGGCACTGTACAACTGGTACAGAAATGTGTGGTTATAGCGGTATATTTGTGCCACACTGGCCCGGTACGCTTGCTAGGACAGCCTAACTAAGGTGATCTGAACACTGGTCTGTGCTTCACAGGGTGACTGTGTGTTAAAGTTGACTTAATAATTGACACTGTGTCTGGGATTTTAACTGAAAGCCAGAGAAAACAGATTTGTTTTCAGTTTAGATTTTAGAGTCATGAACACTGACCAGCAAGCCGTTCCACATCTGCGGAGCTCTATAGGAGAAGGATCTGCTCACCGCTGCTGGGCTACAACTTTTTCTACATTTTTTTTATAAAAATGGAACGTTGGATATTGGTCTATAATTCGAAAGCAGACTGCAATCAAGATCAGATTTTTTAATCAGGGGTACGTGGCCAGTGCTAAGCGACAAATGAATAATTTTAAGGATAGGATTTATAAAATTGGCTGCTACTTGTTTAATGAAACCTTGTGTATTGTCTTTTCTATACTGAATGACGTTTCTTGTGAGTTCATGTACTCATGAATTCTCAGGAATGTGGGATTATTTTTGTTCTTGTCTATTAAATAGGAGAGATATTTTTGATCGAGCCACGCTACGAGCCTTCCTATAGTTAAGGAGGTTCTCCTTCCATGCTATTTGGAATACATACAATTTCAAAAAAAAATATCTCTGACTATCTTCCTTTTGAGGGCAGCAACATTATCTAACATACTATGTAGTTTTAATTCTCTTGGTCGCTTGGTCAAGTACAGCGGGGTCTGACGGTGAGTTGATCAGCTATGATAAATCTGGTAGGGTATTAATAAATCTCTGTGCTGTACTTGATGTAATTGTCCGTTTGTCTCTATAGCAGGGGGAGTTGATTTTATTTACATTTACATTTATGGCATTTATAAGACGTCCTTATCCAGAGCGACTTACAATCAGTATTTACAGGGACAGTCGTCCCCCCCCGGAGCAATTTAGGGTTAAGTGTCTTGTTCAGGGACACAATGGTAGTAAGCGGGATATGAACCTGGGTCTTCTGGTTCATAGGCAAGTGTGTTACCCACTAGGCTACTACCACCCAGTGGTATTATATTGTGCCTAAGACATATTTTGAAAGCGATGAAGAAATGATCTGAGATTATTTCAGATTGCGGAAGAATGACTATGTCTTCTATATTTAAACCCAAGGTCAGCACAGATCGAGAGTGTGACCACCTTCATGAGTAGGTCCTATTATATTTTGTTTAACTCCAACTGAATCTAGTAAAGACAGGAATGCTGTTCTTAGTGAGTCTTCTAATATATCACAGTGGATGTTAAAGTCACCGAGTATATTGTATCTTTCGGCTTATCAACGACTTTTCATCAGATCATCATGGCAATTGTTCCTTGTGAACAGGATGCAGAGGAGACCATGAAGAAGCTGCAACAGAGATACACCAGCCTTCCGCCATCTTCAAGAAAGAGAGCACCCTGGGACATTGTCAGGAGCATTGTTCGATTCAGCCAAGGTTGTGTTTGACTTGTTTTGCTGCAGTTAAATAACATTGCAGACACCCAACTAATGAGCGCTTTACAAAAAGTTGATTTCTGAAACAATGTGGCGGTCATATTCATATTCCTATCCTCTACATTCAGGAAACCTTAGTAGTGCATTTTCTCCAAGCTACCCGGAGAAGTTGTGGATTGATCAGCAAGCCTTCTGTAACGCTTTTCCTTTTCACATAGTCTTCGACAAAAACGTGAGTGCCTCAACCTTTCACCGGATAGATCTGAGGTTCTTCAGAAAAAAAACTTTTGTGATGTTGCTTACAGCTAAGAATCAAGCAGACTGGAGTCAACATCCAAAAGTTTGTGCCAGGCCTCCAGACCAAGGACATCCGGCTGGATGAGTACTTTGAAATCATCCACCCACAAATCATCTTCGACATCAGCAACATCCGAAAGTTCATCAACAGCCAGTTCGTGCTGAAGACGCGCCGTGAGATGGTGCCACAGGCAGCCCAACAGCAGGCCATGCTGAAGCTGAGGGGTAAGCCATCATGATAACTCACAAGGAACTTCATTCAGTGTAAATAAGACAGTCCACAAGGTTTCATGATTTTTCATTATTTGTTGACGTTCAATAAGGTTGTGAATGTTGGGTACGAGTTCCAGTCATCCACTAATATGTGTCTCTCAGGTCAGATGGTGTGGATGCCATCTCTGGAGTGCATGGTGTACCTGTGTTCTCCAAAGCTCCGCAGCCTACAGGAACTGGAAGAGAGGGGTCTTCACCTGGCTGACATTGCCCAGCACGACACCACCCGAGACCTGATTTTATTGAACCAACAGCGGCTCGCGGAAATCGAGCTCTCCAACCAGCTGGAGCGCAAGAAAGAGGAGTTACGCATCCTCTCACGCAACCTGGAGGTGGAGAAGAAGAAGACGGAGACGCTGCTCTATGCCATGCTTCCTCGCCATGTTGCGAATCAGCTCAAGGAGGGCAAGAGAGTGGAAGCAGGTGAAGAGTGCTTTTTTTTACAGGGGCCTTTTAACCTGTGACAAGAGAGATGAGGTCCTCCTGGTCCTCCTTGGTCTCGGTTCATCAGCTGGTCCATCAAGGCATACCTTCATCATAATCTCCACAGAATATTTTAAGACTATTTAAAGAGAGCAATGTGAAAAGATCTCCAGTGACATTGTGATACGGGTCACATGGTCCTGTTTGGGGGTGCTATAAATGTTTCAGTGGCTGACCTTCGTGTCACTTGTGCTAAACTGTAATGTCAACTGATGCACTGGACCTCTGAAGTCTGGATTCATATATCTGGATTCAAACCTATGAATATGTCTTCCAACATGTCCCTTCCTGTCACAGGTGATTTTAAGGTGTGCACGATTCTCTTCAGCGATGTTGTGACCTTCACTAATATATGTGCTGCCTGTGAGCCAATTCAGATCGTCAACATGCTCAACTCCATGTACTCCAGGTTTGACCGTCTCACGAGTGTCCATGATGTTTATAAGGTGAGCAATGTCATGTGTTGGGGCGTGTCATGGTGTGTCTGTTTGTAGAATGAAAGCAATCTAGGAATGAGTGGAATGAGTAAGGTTTGTCGGTTTTTCTTTTAGGTGGAGACAATTGGTGATGCCTACATGGTGGTTGGTGGTGTGCCCATCCCAACTGATTCTCATGCAGAGCGGGTGGCCAACTTTGCCCTTGGTATGCGTATTGCTGCCAGAGAGGTCACCAATCCCATCACCGGCCAACCCATTCAGGTATTTAATGCCAGAGCAATCAGCAGCTGGCTTGTAGTTGAAAATGTGATCATTAATCAAGCCTGTACTTCATCTTCTAATGCCGTAATTATAACCAACATACAGAACACAGATGGTGTGGCTCTACTTCCTCCTGCTCTGTTGAAATAAAACAAAAATTCGTACTTAATTTTGTGCAATTGGTTGTTTGCATTTGCTAATTTGACCAACTCACCACACAATGCCAGCCTCTCCCAACTATACATTCGTTCTGAAGATGAACCACGTCTCTTTACAGTTCAGGAGAATGCCATTTTAAAAGCAAATAATCAGCACAGAGAAGGGCAAGTGCAACATGACAAAGAGGGGTGGGGTGGAGTAAAAGCAGCTAGCCAGCATGGGCTATAGACCTGCTGCACTAGCAGGCAGCTGCACTCTTATTATCAGTGATCATCCAGTGCTGTTGTATAGGGTTCATTTTGAAAGTGAAAGCGAAATTATTGTCATTGTGATACACAGTACCAGAGCACACGGTGACACAACGAAATGTGTCCTCTGCTTTTAACCATCACCATTGATGAGCTGTGGGAAGCCATGACAGGTGCCCGGGGAGCAGTGTGTGGGAACGGTGCTTTGCTCAGAGGCACCTCAGTGATACCTTGGCAGTTCAGAATTTGAACCGGCAACCTTATGATTATGGATCATTGGACTATATTCAACCATTACCAACTTTTAGTTTATGATAATGGAATAAAATGCCTCTTCTTTTGGCTGTGCCTCAGATCCGCGTGGGTCTCCACACCGGCCCCGTCTTGGCAGGAGTGGTAGGAGAGAAGATGCCACGGTACTGCCTGTTTGGAGACACAGTCAATACGGCTTCTCGCATGGAAAGTCATGGAGTCCCTGACCATGTCCATCTGAGTCCATTCACATACAGGTACTGGACCATAAAGTGAAAGTGAAGTGATTGTCATTGTGAAACACTGCAACACAGCACACGGTGACACAACGAAATGTGTCCTCTGCTTTTAACCATCACCCTTTGTGAGCAGTGGGCAGCCATGACAGGCGCCCGGGGAGCAGTGTGTGGGGACGGTGCTTTGCTCAGTGGCACCATGGTGGATCGGGATTCGAACGGGCAACCTTCGAACCAGGGCACTTCCTTACCCAATAGGCCACCACTGCTCCAAACACATCCTCAATGCAAAAGTCTGCCTTTTATGTCCTTCTCCGAGTTGTTTTCTTCATTACAACGAAGTGTGGAAGTAGCCTAATGGGATACACACTCGCACACACACATGCTATGAACCAGAAGATCACAAAGTCACGGTTAAAACCCCACTTACTACCACTGTGTACCTGAGCAGGACACTTAATCCTGAGTGTGTCCAGGGGGGACTGTCCCTGTAACTACTGATTGTAAAGCGTTTTGGAAAAGGGTGTCTGATAAATGCTGTAATTTAGCTAATCGCTAAATTAATCTCATATTATTCTTGTATTATCATTGTCACCTTTTCACAGTGAACTAGCGGGCAAAAGCTTTGAGATCAAAGAGAGGGGGGAGATCCAGGTAAAGGGCAAAGGCCTGATGACCACCTACTTCCTCATGCGACACCTGCACGCCTCCGACGAGGAAATCATGGGCATGGGGGACGTGCAGCTGTACGCGAAGACACCAGAGAGCAGCATGGGTGAGCTGATATGGGATATAACAGGTTTCTAGTTCAAGAAGTGTTGTGCAATGTTGAATTATATGTGCAGTTCAAGGAAATCCCAGAGCCTTGGTTGGAAACCTCCTCAAAAAACAGCATGAGAAACCTTCAGACATATTTCTGTTGTCGTGCAGATGGTGAGCACCTAAATGAAGAGAAGGAAAAGAGCTTTTCTGAGAACCAGAGTAGCAAGGGCTCCTCACTTGACAATGGGTCCTGCCATGGCAGCACCAGTGACGGTGGAGCCAGCGGTGCCTCAACCGCCCTGCAGAACGGCGAGCACCCGGAAGCCATGAACTCCAGATTCTGCTTATTGCTCTAGTGAAAGGAAATACATACATAGTCATTAAATGTTAGAAGATATATAGAATTACATTAAAAAATATATATACGTATTATGTGTTCAGTGTATTTATCGGATCCACTGTATGGATCCACTGTAATGTACCTTATTTTACTGAAAGTTGCAGCAGATAATTAAATCGACTGGTGAAATATACAGATCCAGTCCGAATGTTTGGAAGTTGTCAATTATAAATTGTACATTAAAAGAAATTAAAACTGGGATAATGGTACATTAATTGAAATGAAAGTAGTCGCAAATTGCAGATCTTTGCACCGGTGACAGCGCTGCATATGTCTGAGGCGCTCAGTTTTATTTTCCAGATGGGATGGTGCCGTAGGGTTCAACTGACCTCTTCACAAGAAAACCACTCAAAAACGCTGCCTAATTTTAATGCTATTTTTATTATCATCAAATAACTAATATAATAAAGTATTTCTGCCCTTTTGCTTTTATATTTTCAAATGAAAATTCAGCCATATACATTCTGAGAGTTAACCTGTAGTCATGACCGATGACTAGGCTAAGGATCTCTTCTGTAAAGTATGGAAAGAGCAGTTTAATGCACAAATATTTTTATTTGTGCATTAAACTGCTCTTTCCATACTTTACAGAAGAGATTTTTTTGCAGCTTCAGCTTCACACATCAAAAATGATGATAACAAAATCAGTAGCAGAGCAGATGTTGCTGGTGTTGTTCCGGAGAAAGAACAAGCTGTGCAACAAAATGCATTTGTCCTGCCCGCCAGGGGACGTCAGCTTTGTCACCTGGCAGAGGCAGGCACGATACTAGGTCACAGCATGCCTCTGGAGCAAAACGTCACATGCAGCTGCTGCCCTAGAAAAGCCCTGTTCCTTCTGTATAATGCAGCCGAGGTGGGCTATGCTTCCTCCACCAAACTCACTTTATGTCTGGAAAAGCTGATGCTGACACAACTTCCTATGCACCTCATAGGAACCAGCGACAGTAGCAGAGCTGGCAGTGAAAGTCAGAGTGGCACTTCCTCTCCGTTTTTTTAATCAAATAAAAGCCTCCAGTGAATCAGCAAGTCAGCTAGAGTGATGGCCACTGTACGCAGTTCCACCTACTTGTGCGTGGGTGATCGGCACAATGCGGAAAGGTCAGAACAGACTGGAGGCTTGGCCACGCTGGAATAAGCGGAAGCCCTTCAAGATGTTTCAGTGCCTGCACTGCGCACTCAACGGCACACAGATAACAACTCATCTGCTTGTTCACCCAAAAGGCATTTTCCATACAAGGATCAAGTATTTTAATCACACTTATCATCTCCTTCATGTAGACTAGAGACAAGTGGGAAAAATAATCTTCAACCTCCTTGCATGTGAACCAGGTCAAGTAAAGTGAATAAATTTATAACGAATGTGTCATTAACCCAATGACAACCCTGAAAACACATTTGTTCCAAAAAAAGTTGTGATTATTTCTAATATGCAAAAATGCTGTTCACCAAGTATACTGTCATCTGGTTGTTTAAATATTTTATAAATTAAATTGGCAAACAAAATTTGTTCAAAAAAGCCTTTTTTTTTTTTGCTCTTTCCCTCCTGTAGAATCCATGTGGTTCTCACACCTTGGTATCATATTTCCATGATGTTCCATCAAAATATAGGAATTCAACTCAAAAACTCACATTTAGTAGTAACAAAGCTACAGTTTTAATTTTACGTCTTCACATTTCACAGATCAGTACATTTCACAGACACCCTTCCATGCGAAGATCCAACATTAAGGCAACACATCTGTTCGACGGCAAGAAGAGCGACGAGTGAACATTCAGACAGTGAAGAAATCAAGCCTGTCTCTCAGTAAATTCAACAATGTGGTGAACACTGGTGCATGCCAAGATTCCTTTAAGAAAATCCAAAAGCATGTGTGTATATATAAAACACTCCTTGGCAGAGTCTCCAGAAGGTTTTAAATTTGGAGTAGAAGGTTAAGCAGGACTTCACAAGTGTACACAAAATGAAAAGTGCCTAAATATCTATATCACAACTAAAGACATATGTCTTGGTATTAATACCATTTGAAAATACCTGGAAGTACACAAACATTCATGTTGGACAGGTTTTATCCTTTTTTTCTTTTCTTAAAGTGCGAAGAAATGCTTCCACAGGAAATAATACAATATTTCATAGAATAACAGAAATGCAGTGCAAGCTGTGACTGCATAGCAGTATCTATCAAACCAAATAAAATAATAAAAGAAAGGGGAGGAAAGGGATTAACATCAGGTCGTGTGATTCAGCGGTCGGACTCTGAAGGGTCCAGACCCGTTGTGACTCGGATTTGCGCTTGCCTCCTCTGGGATGGTGGGAGCAGTGTCTCCGTTGACTGTGGCTTTGGGAAATGGCACTACTTCTTCAGAAAGCGAGAAGGGAAGGAGAAAGAAAGGAGGTGAAAAAAACTCACATGCTGTACAAAACCTAAAATCTCACTACTATGAGATTCTTCAAATAAGAGAGAACAGGAGAACACCATCATGTTCACAGACAGTGAACCATGTGACCACAAGAACACTTATTAAAGCATACAAATCAAACCATTACGGTGGTCTTGAAAACTACAGAGAATGGCCGCACAAAAAATGTATTCCACGAAGGTTGTTTTTGAAATAATCACAGGTTAACATACAATTACATTCTAAACAATAAAATACTATTATTATTGCAGTCAATATTACTGCTTTCAATGTGGCATATAAAGATGGCCACCAATGTAGCGTAGTTTCAGCATAATTAAAGACAACAACGTGCTTTCATGCTGAGGGCAGTGAAAGATCTTGTTTTGAGGATTAAAGCCGATTTTAATTAACATTGAGCATCCATACAGACGTGTCAAGGACTGAAGCTTCATTCAGATCTGCCCACGCAGCCCTCTGAACTCTCTTGCGCGGACGCATTCTATTCATTAGGTGGAGGTGTTACTCACTGTCCATCTCCACAGTGCAGCCGTCCCCGTGAATGTCAGTGTCTGAACAGGTGCGTGTGCGTCTCTGAGAGGACCGCTGTGGCGCCGGTGGCAACGTTGCGTCCTTTGGCAAATGGCTTGACCTTGAAGGACGGATGGAAAAAACTGAACATGCACTCCTTCATTCATTTACAATAAGGTTCACGACTTCATAGACTAAGTAGGGAAAGAGGACAGTAAACATATTTTGGACACTTGGGGTGGAGCCTTCTTGAAAAAAAACAAGGCTAATTAATTATTGAATTTGTCCAGGCATTGTGCATCATGTGCGTGTGAGGCCAGGGGTACCAACGTTGATATTACGTTGATACACATAATTCATGTTGAAATAATTAGTAAAACCATTCTCTGGCCACGCTGCAGCCACCTATGACTGCTGTAGCTGTTTTATACGATAATTGAACTCCAGACACATAGAAGGTCCAAGCTGGGAGTCTCAAACATGTTTCCAGTAGTCGCTTTACTAATTACTGGTCAAAGCCTGCCACTAAGCATGTGAAATATTTACATTTTTATTAATCTCACACCAGGGTTTTACACCCACAGTTTCCACTGTGTCACAGCTCCCCTTCTTTTTCTGCATGAGATGCATGGTTTATGGTCACTGAAGATCTATACACGGTGCAGCTTTTATTTGTGACTTTTTGGTGTGCGTTGTGGATGTTGTGTAGTGCACAGCACAGTGAATATGTTTAATAATATCTGATAGTTTTCTGTGTAGGTGGCCAAAAATGGTACCTGTCAAAATTGTATGTCCCTGGGTGGCTGATGGACCTTTTCATCTAAGCACAGAGACAGAGAGAGAAAATGAGAAGAGAAATTACACAGTGAACTACACAGATTGTCCTTCTTGACTAAAAGCTGTTTCCATTTCATAGTCACTCAAAACCCATAGTAATGCCACAAAACCGAGCAAACTGAATAAATTCAAACTGAGATTTAGATCTTTAGCCCCTCCAAATCAGAGCTTTGTCATGTATCTTCTCCTCCTATTTGCAACATTCATGCAAAATGTACAAATCAATTAATCAATTAAACAAATCAATTAAAATCTGCTCTTTTCTACAAACCAGGCTGTTAATGTTAAAACACTGGTGTTGAACCGCATGTACTGTTTACCCGCGCCATCTGGATGGGAGAGGGAGAGACTGGGGACATCAGGGGGTCTGGCGGGTTCAGTTGGAGGAGGTCAGCCTTGTACTTGGAGTTGGCGATCTTCATGCAGTCCTCCAGGGTCTTAATGAACGTGTTGCAGGTGGCGCTGAGCAGAGAAGACGCTTCGTTCATGGTCTGGAAGGCAGCAGACTATAAGTTACTGAGCATTGAACTAGCCAGAACCTTTCTGGTACCAACAAAAACCGATTAAAATGTATTAATACATACATGAATTGAATCTCATAATCAGTGTGGACAACTCTGCGTCGATGCAGTACAAAACGTAATGGATTATATCACAATGACATTGCTTGGTAACTTTCTTCCACCAGCATTAAAACTCTAGTTAAAAATGAGTGCCAGTAGGGACTGTGGCTGCCTGACCTGAGTACAGCGCTGTGCCGGTCGCAACTAACTTTCAGCTCACTGACAACATAATGTAAAGTAACCAAATTGAACGGTGAGACCAGTGAAGGTTCACACCTCTTTTTATTATCTTTAATTTATCGTTTTTTAACTATTCTGAGCATGGGTGGTGCGTCAGCTTCTGCACAATGTAAAGAGCTTTGGACACTGCACCACATAGACATTGGCGTTGAACAGAATTGTGGGTCCATCGATTTGCAGTTCTTGTGGCAAATAGTTACATTTTTTTAATTTTCAGATGCGGCAAGTGCTAATTAATCAATTTTAGTTATGCAAATGTCCCAAGGGTGTTGGCCAATCAGTCAGGTTTAATATGGTTTGAGATGCAAGCAGATATGCAAACAATCAAGTGTTAACAGAATGTCTATTTATTTGAATGTGTTAAATTTGACCGCCCAAAAAGTCATTTGTTTCTTCAATAATAAATTCAAAATGTCAATTAAATTAAACTTTATGTGACTTTTACAGCAAATTATAATTCTATTCACTCAGGCCCTCATCTAACCTCAGTGCTCAGGTCTGAATGTTCTCCCCGTGGTTCAACAGACTCCTGGATGGTGTGAACCTGCTGCATCAGCAAGTCACAGTACAGCCGCAGTTCTGACATCTTGGTTTTCAGCGACTCTGTGGTTTCAGTTAATTCTACATATAAAAAAATAATAATGAAATAATAAACACGAGAGGAAAACAAACATATCCAGTTAACACAGATGAGCTCTGCCAGAATCCTTTTCGGAATTCACCTCTTTCTTTTTTGGTTCTGTTGTCAACGAGGCCGGCTTTGGAACTTCCGAGGGCAACGAGCCACTTCTGGCGCTCAGCGGCGTTGACGGCCTTCACATAAAAATGCTGCTCCCCAGGTATGATCAGTTCCAGTCTGGTGTTGTCAGTTGGATGGACTAACGAGGGGAAAAAATGGTGTCACATTTTTGTCTTCGATGCAGCATTCATTTGGTTTACAAAGAAAGGAGAAAAAGAAATGAAATAGGAGCAGAACCATGGAAGATTTCAGCACGGGGCAGAAAGCTTACCCTTGATTTCACAGACGGACATTTTAATGCTCCCCTTGCTCCCTTTGCACACGTCATCCTGGGAGTCATAATAAGATATAATCCCGTTGTCGAGCACAAACCATCGAGGCTGCCACCCTGCAACAGTTAAGTCAAATTAACATCACCACTATTCAAGAAATGTGAACCCTTGTAATATCACAGCATTACCCTTGTTATATCACAGTAATATCACCCTTGTAATATCACAGCATCTCATTTTACAACATTGGTATCTATGATCCATCTGAAAAGGACTGAAATGTCCAACATTTCAAAAGTATCCTCCCTGTACAGCAGGGAAAAGAAAAGAAAGTTGCATGTTTATAGCAAACATTGATCAGATATCGATTTACAACAACAGTTTATTGCAGAATTGCATTCATTTAGTGAAAAAAATGACATGATGTGTGTGTACAGAATATGTGTGCAATACTGTATTGTTCTCCATCTGTAGACTTTTGCTTGTAGATCAACCGATCCTCAGTTATTCCAACACATCTCGAAATTCTTTATATTACACTAAATTACTCACTTTCTAAACAATTTCAGAGTTACTGTTCCCATAAAGGAAACATTTCTGATTGGTTTGACTAATGCCTGAACCTTCTAAACGAAAAGAAACGATGATATTTCATCGAGGATGTTGCCATTTTTTCAGATGCAGCAGTTAAGAGTTTTTTTATTATTCTTTAATATCCTGGAGCAGGAAGTGGAGCAGCGGCAGCTCGTGTCCGGCTCCCCCAAATTACACAGCCCCGAGTCCAGATCATCTCGCACAAGTTCAGGCCGACGACGTCGTGCTGCTTTAACAGCGATGACCGTGGGGCCGCGGGGGTCACGTCCACACGCGGGGTACCCGAGACCTGCTTCCTCTTACCGGTCATGTAGTTGGTCCACTTGTACAGAACTCCCTCCATCACCGAACCGGTCACCCGAGCGACGTTGCGACAGACGGACCGAGCCGGACCCCCCGCCACAGAGGGCGACAGCTAGCGCAGCGGAGCCGCGGAAAACGGGCGGGTCAGGAGCTCCACATCTGGGAGCGGCAGGAAAGGCGCGGAAGAAGTGCGGCTGCTTGGAGGGTTTCTTTCTGTCATTTTGGCCGCAGGTAAACTGGAGGCATCGCTAACAATTTCAGCCGGAAGAAGGGCGCGCTGTTTCCGGCTTCACACACAAGCACACACGCACCAAAATAAAAGTCCGTGGTGGTGAATGACGCCAAATCATGGTGCCAAATAATGAGAAACATTTCTGTTTCATTTATTTGGTTTGAAATCACCTAAGTTCAAGGCCTTAAGCTGAACAGGAAATAAAATTGATTATTCATATAAATGCAGGTCTGATGCCCAGGAGGTGAGCAGCAACAGACTTTTAACACTTTTAACTTGTTGGCCCGTGGGCCCAGATATATAAACAGCCTGAAATACATTACAGGCCAAAAGTTTGGACACACCTTCTCATTCAGTGTGCTTTCCTTATTTTCATGACCGTTAACATTGGTAGATTCTCACTGAAGGCATCAAAACTATGAATAAACATATGTGGAGTTATGTACTTAACAAAAAGTGGAGACCTGACCTCCACAGTCACCGGACCTGAACCCAGTCGAGATGGTTTGGGGTGAGCTGGACCGCAGAGTGAAGGCAAAGGGGCCAACAAGTGCTAAACACCTCTGGGAACTCCTGCAAGACTGTTGGAAAAGCATTTCAGGTGACGACCTCTTGAAGCTCATCGAGAGAATGGCAAGAGTGTGCAAAGCAGTAATCAGAGCAAAGGGTGGCGATTTTGAAGAAACTAGAATATAAAACATGTTTTCAGTTATTTCACCTTTTTTGTTAAGTACATAACTCCACATGTGTTCATTCATAATTGTGATGCCTTCAGTGAGAATCTACCAATGCAAATAGTCATGAAAATAAAGAAAACACATTGAATGAAAAAAAAAAGAAAAAAAAAAAAGGTGCGCAGGTGCGTCCAAACTTTTGGCTTGTAGTGTAAAATAACCCTGATAATCATAAATAAGTCCTTAAATGCTTTATTCCAGTGAATTTTGTAGAAATAAATAAACAACATACAGACATGAGATGATCAAACCCAGTATAAGCCTGTATTTTTAGTTTTCGAGACCCTGGGCCTGGTAGGCATGTTCATTAATCCATTCCTGCTTTTAACAAGTCACTTGTCTGTCCACCTATTGCGACTAAGATACTACAGCCATACAAAGAAAAGTCAATATGAGGCAATTATAGTACTCCAAAGTAAACAAGGAAATGATCAGTAGCATTAAGTAAAGGACACTTAAAAAAAAAGTTGATTCAAAACAATTTATTATTAAATAAATGATAGAATGTAAATAAAAAACAGAAAACTTAAATATAGCTTACTTTAACTTCTCAGACAGACGTTTTTAAACCCTGGCGGGATGCTGTGAATAAGCATCGGACAGATGTGTGAGGTCGGCATTTTTTATTGAGGGTGGAACATCTGCCGTGGCTGTTGCCCCCGGCCAATGTAGAGTAGAAATAACATAAATCGCCAGAGGCTAGCCTCCGTTTCACCTCGTCAGCATCCAGTTTCGCATCTCTGTAGTAATTAAAAATGCATCAACTAACGACAGTGGCCGAAACATGCAAATCAAATTAACATTTCATTTTAAAAATTTGCATTTAAAGTCATTTACAACATTTGAAACACTTTACCAATCACCAGAAAAAAATGGGAAAAATAGGTACTATAGACCGGAAGTTTGTGTTTGTGGACCGATCATTAACCGGTTAAGGAAGCGGCCCCGTAAATCAGAAAGTTGCCGTTTTGAATCCCGATCCGCCAAGGTGCCACTGAGCAAAGCAGCATCCCCACACACTGCTCCCCGGGCGCCTGTCATGCCTGCAGCGGACACATTTCACTGTGTGCACCATGTGCTGTGCTGCTGTGTATCACAATGACAATCACTTCACTTAACTTTATGATTTACAGCTCTAAGGTGAGGTCCGTTGCATTGCTCGGACTGCTGCGTCTCTCAGATGTACTGTCAGATCTCAGGGTGAATGTGTTTGTTTATTTTTGCAGCCATATCGCTGCCTATTAAAAATAAAGGGGTATGACCATATATTTAGACCACATATAAAGACCACACGCTTGGCACATTTTTTAAAACATATGTATATTTGACTGTATAATGCATACATAGTCTTCTCATTTAAATAATTCATCTAAATACAATCTGTTGCTGAATGCTAATGGAATAATTTACAAGGAGGTGAAAATTGCAATTGGAACCCCTGAAAAATCACGACCAAACAGGAGGTCCACGTGCTTTAGTGTGAAAGTCCCAAGCACAACACCACCCTTCCAGCCCACTGCCATCAAATAATTAAAAGACTCAAAATAAATACAGAATAAGATTTATAAATTGAGCACATGTGGACAAACACAAGCAACACCAGTTGATTCATTTGTTGTTGTTTTTTGTGTAATTCCTCATGAATTTACACACAAAATGCTTCTCCATGACTAACTCTGATATGTTCACCACAAGGGGGCAAAAGAAATAATAAAAAAAAAAAAAAAAAAACAGGCCCACACAGCACAAAAACAAATTCCTTCTTAATCCTGAAAATCCCAGGCCAGGCTGCTAAAGGGCACTGGAGGCAGCTTTTCCACAGAAGGTCACTCAGAGCACAAAGGAAGTCTTTGTGCCATGCCAAGTCCTATCGGCCTCAATTTCCCCTCAACACCATTCCACACAGCTCTATGGTTGCTTCTCGAATGTCTCCTCCATCTAGCCAAGCCTATTTTAAGACCACATGTCTTTATCTAGAGCAGCTGCATGCGATACGCAGCTTCCACCTCCCTGGCTCCTACCAAATCAGAGTCTCCAGCCTGGTTTTTGGGCAACTTCCTGCCTTTGGGGGTCTTCAGCAAGGTCAGTGAATTAAAAAGGCTTCATATCTCAGAAGTTGCGATGCATATCTGAGAAGTGTCTATGAAGCGGCCTCAGGCTTACAAAGACCCTCACAGGCCCAAAGCATTATTTACCAACCAGGCAATGAGTCCCCATAGCAAAGAACGTCACCCAATCACGTTACCAAGGCAGTGCCGGCTCCTTGCCCATCCAAGCCCAAACCGAAAGACAAGTGACAGAGCATATGGTCATACAAAACCCAACAACAGACCAGGACTGAGAGCATCACTTTTCCATAAACCTCACCTATTAAAGGAACCACATGAAACAGGAAAAAATATTCTCCAAAAATTATGACAGAAAGGCTGGCAAGAGTATTGAGTGCTTTAATTATGTGACTCCCACATCCGCACATAGAAAAAAAAAAAAAAAAAAAATCCCCTCACTCCCCCCTTCATTCTCGTGACCTCCTGTTTATATATTTCCATTTTTGGTGCCATCTATACAGTGATCAGTGATTCTCTTTAAATAATATCTATGTATTAACAGTATGTACAGTGGCCTGAAGGTGGCACTATGGCTGCAATAGCAAGACAAGAATACAAGGAACGTCTTAAATCCTTCCTCTCACTTTCTTACACACACACACACACACACACACACATACACACACACACTCACTTTAAACAGCAACACTGAAAAGCAGGAGAGAGTAGTGGTCAATTTTTTGACCTGGACTGAAAATTACACTCACACACACAGCAACAAATTTCTCTTACAGACATAAAAGACAAGTACATAAAAACACTGCGTCTCAGTTTGTGTGTGTGGTTTCTGGGAGTAGGGGGTGGATAAAATGACTCATTTAAGAATGCAGAAGAAGGCTGCAAGGCATGATGGGATAGTCAGCTTACTGCATCAAAAAAATGGAGCACGATAGAACAACTGTGCAGTGTTGCAACTATCACAGGAGATTCTCAGGATGATGAGAGAGAGACGTGGTGAGATGGAGAATAAACTGAAGTCCCAACAGAGAGAGAAAACAGGACGACCATGATAAAGACGGTGCATTTTCAAGATCCAACCATTGCAAACAACCCCCGCCCACAGCCAGGGAGTCCAGAGTTGGGAGCAAGGTAAGGTGCAGTCTTCCCCTTCGGCCCCCTCCCAAAAACAGCAGGGGCAGCACAGAAACCAGGGTCCAGGCCCCAGAGAGGTGAGATTTGGGAGAGGGTGAAGGGACACAGCCAGGGCGGGTCACGTGGCGTTGACCTCCAGTATGTGATCGTCGGCGGCCGGTAGGACGAGCACCTGCCGACCCCGGCTGCAGTTGAAGACCTGCCCTGGTGCAAAGGGCTCCAGGCGGGGCATGGGGAGTACCCGGGGGGCAGGCTGCTGCGGTTGGTCACAGCTGCCCAGCGAGTGCACGCTGCCCCGGCTGCGGAGGCTCGCAGTGTCAGCCTGATCATCCAGACCTTTGTCCAGCAGAGAGAGGTTATCGTTCTCCAGACAGCTGTCTGCATGGTGCACAGGGAGACAAGCGGAGAGAACCGAAGCATCAGTTCAAGGCCGATAAACGTGATCAAATTCTCAGGACGATTACATGCAATAACGTGTCGGTGCGTGTGCAGACCTGTATCAGGCTGTATTGCGGGTGTGGCATTGTGCGGCAGGTACTTGAGCACTTTGATGCTGGGGAAGGGCAGGTGTCCTGCAAAGAGGGGCATCAGCTCCATCTGGACCTTGTGGGTGGCACTGGCTGCCACGGGCATGGACACCAGTCCTGAACTCTTTCCACACACTGCCCAGTTACTGCTGTTGTCAACCACTGTAAACACACAGCCTCAAACCTCAGAATCCTAATTTAATTATATCTAAAACAAAAGTCAAAGACACACATACACACCATGTGATGCATAGATTCTCACAGTCCCATACCTTCATACATGAGTTTGGTGGTCCTGAGCCCCTCTGTCTCGGTGGTCTCCTCATCATCACGCTCTGCGTCGCTGGGCTCGGTCAGGCGTGTGATCGACACCTCCAGGCCACAGAGGGCGCCGGTGCGACAGTGCTGCTCTCCGCTTCCCGGCCGGATCTCAGCTCTAACGCTGTACAGGGTCTACAAGACAGAATTAAGATCGTTGGTTTTAAGGCTTTAAAGTGTAGGTTATAGGTCCACAGCACACTGGCAAAATCAGGAAGCAGCAAATGGAACTGGAGCAAACAAGAGCAAAAAGGTCCTTTTGGGCTCTTTTTACATCTACCTACAGAGACAAGTGAAACAGTGATAACAGGAGAAAAAAAAAAGTCACTATGTAGTAGTTTAGGTCCTGTTCGTACCAAAGCTGAAAGGGTACTGAAAGGAAACATAACTGACCTGAAAGTGCTGTTCTAGTACAAAAAGTTGCTACATATCCCTTTTCCCCCTTTGCAGGATTTCATTGGGTGATTTTTGTGATTAAAAGGACATTTTCCCCTCAATCACTTTTGACAGGGATCTGGCAGTTCTCTTGCTTAACACCATTATTCATTAAAACTGTGCAAAGATGACAACAGTGTTGTCATGCATGGGAAAACTGTCACCAGTAGGTGTTGTAGAACAGTCGTGACTTTAAAAGGATTTTTTGGTAATTTATAAGAAATTATGCAGTAGGTTTGAAAATATGCATCTTCACAAAAACATGCAGTAAATTGCAGAATTTACGGGATTTGCGGCGATTGCAGAGCTGATGTATTGTAAGTACAATTGTTTGAATTCAGACACAACGGGCCACTCACAGACACCCGCTCCAACTGGAAGTCGTAAACGTAGGGCTTCAGTTCAGCACCGGGCACGTCAGACGGGGCGAAGCTGGCGGAGAAGCTAAACTGCAGACAGGCGGGAGGGTCCGTTTTCCACTTCACCTCCCACAAGCAGAACACAGACTGCTTACTGTGCACCAACTACACACACAAAAACCCACATTTTTTACACATGTTAAAGAAACCTCAAAAATTGTGTATGTGTGCGTGCGTGCGTGCATGTGTGTGTGTGTGTGTGTGTGTGTGTGTGTGTGTGTGTGTGTAGAATGCAATCACCTGCTGGGCTTTTGCATTGAGGGAGCTCAGCTCCAGAGTGGGTGTCGGCTGCCGTTGAGTCAGGCTCTGATTGTCCAATCTGAAATTCGTTTCGGACACATTCTGCAGGAAGACCTGGATGTACTTCCTTTGGACAGGCGAGACATAAGAAAGTTCTGAAAAATTCCACAGCTGCAGCTACATTTGCTCCAGTATAGTATATGATTAGGAAACACACTTAAAAGAAATTAAGAGCAAGGAGAAAAAAAAATAGATGAGCATAAGAAAAATAGATTCACAAGGACACCCATAAATTACACAATGCAAGCACAGCCCTGAAACACAATCATTCCATACACTTCATTTTCTTTGCAATCCATTTTTTTTTCATGGTCAAGGCTAAGTAGAGAACAGCAGCAGTCTTGGAAAGTGAAAAGGCTGAAATACGAGTTCTGCCGCTGTGATGATAAAGGTGCATCAAGGTTCTTATTCTATACCACAGCAGAAGGACACGTGATTGTATGGGTTTTGTTTGCCGTACCTTTTCCCAGCAGACAGCAGTGAGTACTTTGCTTTGAAGGGGATGTAGAAGGTGAGAGATATGAGCGTAGAGTAAATGGACCAGGGGCAGTCTACAGACACCTAAAAGAAACAAATATAGCAGCGCTGACATGTTAGTAGCCTTTCAGGGTGTGAAGTAGTGTTGGGCGATATGGCAAAAATCTTTATCACTTCATACTTTACCAAGATTTTTTTATCGTGTTTATCACACTTTTTTCTGATATTGCCAGACTTAAACCAAGGATACCAGAGATAATAAACAGCTGATTATCCTATTTCCAACCATTTCACTCTTTGCTAGCTTTACGCAGTGATCCACATCACACTGTACTGCATGTATTCCATCACGTCAACAGCTACATGTCTCCATTTCAATGTGATGGATGACAGTGTCTGACATTTTTTTGTAATCATGAAAAATTGTGATCATCTTTGATTTATCACAATTGAGATCCTATAATTGCCCAGCCAAGTAAAAATGTTTGACTATTCTTTTTTTTTTTTTAGCTCAACCAATTTTAATCCATACATATTTACAAAGATTTTTTTTTGTTGCCAATCCATAGTGCATAGTTAGATCCCTAATTATTACAATAGGTTTCCATCCCTCAATTTCAGTCAGTGGATCAATACATTTCTATTTATAATAACATCAAGATCTGTTGAACTCTCATTTGCTGTTATTCAAAAACAAAATTAGCTCAAAAGATAAAGTTCCATCCATGATCCAATGCTTGACATTATTATTGATTTTATAGTTCAATCATACAGTCAGCAACTATGTTGCATATTACATTATACCTGTGAACAAGATAATACTACGAACCAATCAGAGTGAATAAATATAATATGACAACAACAATTAAAAACAAAAATTTATATATGACGCAAAAGTGCATCATGTCTGCATCACATCCCCTTTTTTCATATACTGTAGAAAATAAAAAAATACTATTACTACTTAAATTACTTTTACAACTTTACTTTTACAAGATTGAAATGTTATTTTTGACCTGGACCACAGCATCCTACCTTCTGGTCCACGGAGGCCATGCCGCTGTTGTGGCACACGTGGCTCTTGGTGCGATAGCGGACCTCACCATTGGTAAGCCTCTCACTCTCGGGCCGCGCAGGGGACGTTGGGATATGGCACAGCACCTCCAGGTGAAACAGCAGCGTGTGATAGGGCAGCGTGGGTGGCAGGGATATGCTGGTCACCTTCTCACTAGAGTGGATGGACAGAGTGTTCTCTCCTACCAGCTCTAAGGAGAGATCAAAACAGACAGATACATTACGCATTTTTGGATAATCATTAATGCCTTCCAATTTTGGTTTGAGGTGAGGTGTTCAATGGGCAGTGACAGGATGGCAAAACTAACCGTTTAGACCACATTCTTCTGTAATTAAAGGATTTCACTATTGATTAATTTATCACATAGTTTGAACATAATCAATACATTTATTTTAATGCAATGCATCAATCCAGCCAAGTCTGTGGACGGACATGTAGATTGAAACGGACACTGCACTCCCCTTTTGTATTTCGGTGCAGAGTGTGTGAGTGCATTTACTCACCCCCTGTGCTGGACAGTATCTGGGCGGAGCAGGTGTGTGTGTGCAGGATTGGCATGGACTCTGTGTTGCTGAGTTGCAGGGCCTCGCCCTTCTTCAGCGTGTAGTGCCCTGTTACTATGGAGAACTTCACCTTCTGCGGAAGCCCTGCCAACAAGTTCTCTATGAAGCACAAAAAAACCCAGGAGAGAAAAAGAAATACATACATTAAAATAATTGCAAAGATTACACACAATATTGAGGGAATATATGCAAAGACACTACCATCCAATACATATTAATATAAATTAAATACAATGCAAAGTATTAGGGGATTGAGTGATATGTTTTCATCCAAGTCAAGTTTTTTCAGACCTACCTGATAGGGGTTCAATGGTGAGCTGTGGCTCTTGGGAGTAGACCTCATACTGCACTACTGGGTAGATGTGGGGCAACAAGAACTGCACCCTGCCCACAGTGGCACACAACTGCCTTAGTGTGTAGGTACCAGCTTTCTGGCTCTAGGAGGGGGGGAGAAGTAAATATACACACACTGTTGCTGAAAACGTATAAAGACTGTCACAGACAGATCACTGTCCTCCGGTAGTTGAAAAGGGGGGCGTTGTTTCAGCACCTTTAGTGGTGTCACAAAGCTGAGAATACTGCTCATTTTTTACGACACTTACATTTACAGCATTTATCAGACGCCCTTATCCAGAGCAACTTACAATCAGTAGTTACAGGCACAGTTACCTGGAGCAACTCAGGGTTAAGTGTCTTGCTCAGGGACACAATGGTAGTAAGTGTTGCTCTCTTCTCTACACTCTTTCCATGAGTAAAGTGAGCCCTTGTTACTAAATAACCTGTCTGTAGGACTCATTAAATTCCACTGAAATAGTAGACAGCAGAACACACACCTCTCTCCTCCTCCTCTGCTTCCCTATTTTTTTCTACGTACCAGCAACAGATTCACAGCGCAAACTAACAGAAGAAGAACTTGTCCTCGGACTTACTGGTGCAGTAAAATGGACAATGTTGTTGCCCGGCAACAGTGTCACATCCAGGGTCTTCAGCTGCTGCATGCCATCCTCCATTGCAACCGCAGCGGCAGAGGCAGAGCCAGCGCCGGGCATCTCCATGGAGGTGGAGCTGTCCTGCCGACGCAACAGCAGGTGAACATTTTTACACACCACGCCGGTGGAGTTCAGCGCATTGTCCGAGGGGCTGCGGTCCTGGATCTCAGAAAGCTCCAGGGTCGGGGGCGCTGACGCCAGGCCCAGCGAAGGCACTCCGGACGGGCTGGTCGCTGGGAAGAGCACGACCCCATCGGGACTCAGACCAGCTATGCCATGGGAGGGGCGACGCTGCAAGGATCCATACGGGATTTTCTGGCCAGGCTGCTCCATGGTAAAGAGGACGCTGGCGCTCAGCTGTTCCAGATGCACTGGTACAGGCATCAAGCTGCACAGGCACAGCTCTAGCTGCAGGGCGGAGCCGACGTGCAGCACCGCCGTCGCCGGCCGGAAACGCAGCTCACGCAGCTGGGCAAAAGCAGACATGCTGAGGGCTGCTTTCTGAGCTGAGAGACACAAATATCCAAATATAATATACTTATTAATATATCTGATTCAGAAAATACTGTGTGAACTGAAATGAACTGAGGAGGAACAAAACCAATTGAGTGCTGGCCAAAGATTTCTCAGTTATATTTCTTTATTCCTGGCTGGGTGTATAAAGTTGTATAAAAACCCTTTTAAGTGCATTCAGCCGCGTTAAATGTTTTGGCAGCAGCAGGAAGATATGATTGAATGATTAAGGGTTAATATGACTGGGTTAGTGTGAAAGGCAAATGGAACGAGTGAAAACCTCCTTCATGTAACGTTCACATGGCTCCTGTCCTCACCCTGTCCTGAGCTGGTCTGGCTGGCGAATGCCAGGATCTCCTGGCAAAAGTGCTTTCGCTCCTCATCAGTCAGGTTGGCATCACTGGCTAACAGGGCACTGGTCTGTAAATAGCTGAAGTGAAGCATTAAGGACAGAAAAATAAACAGTCTTCCTGACACTCGTTCACTGAGAGTGCAGTATCATGACCCCATCAAACTGGAAGTTAAACACAGGCACGTGAAAAGGATTGTCAGTGTAAAACATCACCCTTGGTGAGAAGTGGGCAGCCATGACAATTTGGCTGGTGTGTGTGTGTGTGTGTGTGTGTGTGTGTGTGTGAATACACTGTATATAGGATACTCTTCAGTCTGTCCCAGTTGCTTCTGGCAGTCTGCCACTTGTTTTCGCGTGTGTGTGATCTGTAGGGTCCAGCCCTCTGCCACATATGACTTTAGAGAGTCCTGCAGAAAGAGTGCTGCACTCTGAGGTTCCCCCTTCCTCCTGTACAATGAAATAAAATACATTGTGTTCTATATAATATAACCACAAAACACACCCTGGCACAACTCGTACATTAACACAAGGATGGTAATCTGTCACACCAAATATAATAATATACTTGTAATTAATAATAATTACAACCAAATACACAAGCAGACACAGCCCACACATTCACAAATAGGCCCAGCAAGCCAATCTCAAACACGGTAATTTGTGATTTCCCCTTGAATCTGAAGTACGAGGTTTCTGTCTGCAGACTCAGACAGACCAGTGCTTCAACTCGTCAGCTATGTGGACACGGACTGATCTCTGAGCTCTACAGTGTCACACTGCTCTCGTTTGGTAAAAGCAGTCAGGCGGCTCACGCTATTTAATTAGAATACAGCAGTGCAGATGCTCACATGTAGAACTCAGCAAGGCTCTTCCCAACCAGACGTGCCGAACGCATCCTGCCAATCGCTCTGTACATCTCCATAGCAGCATGAGAAAGATCCTGAAGAAAAGGAGGAAAAAGAAATAAAATAAATCAAACGTTAAAAGAATACATAATGTATTTTACCATGTTTACTATCATCTTTGCTGAGAGCTCAGACACATACCAGGTAATGCTTTTCAAACGCCTCCACCGATGATAAGGCTTCTTTGAGTTTTTTGTAGGGACTCTGCAGGCTGTTGGCTGAAAGACAAAAACAAGAGGCTACTGTCACATTCACTTTTACCTGACACACATCTCACAACCTCACAAAACTGCATTTTCCTAAGGCAGGACTCCGGGGCTCCAATTTGGTTGCATGTACAACCTAATTTCTCAAATCTGAGGTCATACAGGTGACACCAGCAGTTTGGGGAAAAAAAAACTCCCTGTGGTCCAAGCAACATCATATTCTAAACCAATCAGAGATGGCGAAGAGCAGGGCCTGCCCCTGATTGGCCGTGATCCAGATATTCCTGTATGTTTTAAAGTGCCACAGATTAGAGCTTTAATCAGGCCTTAAAAGTTAGGCTCTAGCCCGACAAGTACAGCTTTTTAAAAGCCCGAAACCCGACATTATTGTGTCGGCAGATGCCGGCCAACATGACTGTACCAACATGCTTTGCTCAACCAAAACTTAATCGCCATCGGCTTGCCTCTTTGTCACCGCCTCAGCATCCATTTTCACGCTAATCAAAATGCTTTCCTAACTGCTCATTTACCAATCACCAGGAGCCCGAGTAAAATTATAGAACTTAAAACACTGAAAAAGTAGACTGCTTTTTCTTGTAAAACTGTGCTTTAAATAAAGAGCTTTATTTTAACCATATTTGATCATTTTCAAGTCAATATTACCTATAGTGAAAGTGAAGTGATTGTAACCGCTAAGCCACCACTGCTGGACAGTGATTGAAAAAAAAGGGAACCTGTAAAACTGCGTTATTAATTGTGATTGGGTCGAAAATGTGGCACATCTAACTTTTACATTAATGCACCTAAGAAAAAAAGATAAGCACAATAGTGCAAAAAGTTAGTCTAGAGGCACAATGGTCCCCATCTCTGGTCCAACATATGATGCTGCCCAGCCGGCTGCATCATACAGGAAAATTAGGTAAATAACAGCGTATAGCAAGCTTACATATTACTTATTGCGTTCTTATGAATAAGGGTGGGAATCCCAGAAAGTCGCCGAATGACATGACACCAAAATGAGACATTGTACTCAGTTAGATGATTTCATAAATCTGCTGATTTAGCAACTAGAGCGCGGATGCCACATTTTTCATTAGGCAATTACGTGGTAAACTTGTGGTAAAATATACACCTAGCATGCAAGTTTTTCTTTCTATTTGTACACAGAATGCAGATTGACCACTAACAAAAATATATATATTTTAAGCATTTATATAGAAGAAACAAATGTATCGATAATAGGGCTGTTAGAAAATATCAATAC
The DNA here is from genome assembly GCF_900700375.1 of Denticeps clupeoides. Taxonomy (NCBI): domain Eukaryota; kingdom Metazoa; phylum Chordata; class Actinopteri; order Clupeiformes; family Denticipitidae; genus Denticeps; species Denticeps clupeoides. The sequence continues at coordinate 15,118,580 of NC_041711.1, forward strand.
ATATATTGTGATATTTTATGTTTTGATATTGTTTTGATACAGAAAAAAAATTTTATTTAAATTTGTACACAAATGTATACATAAACCATGTCCCATAGCGGTATCTGTACAAGAGTTTTCTTTATGCATTAATTGGTTTTTGGGCATGGGGGCCTGAGGATGTACTCAAATATTAAAGTATCTACACTTACACTAACTTGTACAGCTTGTACTTGTTCCTGCCACTGGTCACATAATGGAAAACTACACAACTGAACTCTTTTCACCTGTCTCTGGTCTCTCAGTTCCCAGGCCAGCCAGTAAGTCCACAGTTCGGTTCAGGTCCTCAGAGTCGGGCCCTTTCTCAGACACCAGGCCACACAGCTCGCCCAGGGACTTCAGCTGAGTACAGAGTTTAACCTTTCAATTAACAACTTAATTCACTAGACATATACATTTGATTTCAGAGGATATTTCACTTTAACAGGAATAAGGAAGTCTGTCTGCAGAGAGATGACTGTATGGGAAGCCACCCAGGAAATGGCAAAAAAAAAAAAAAAAATCCAGGCTGGACAAGATGCTGACCTCAGTACTGGTTTCTGCTGCTAATGAGAGTGTTTGTTCTGAAGAGGTTTGATCTTACCTTCTCAGTAGCATAGGTCCAGAGGCCCACCGTGTGGGAGAAATTGGCCTCGAGCTGTGCCCGGTCACAGCAGCCCTCAATGCGGTGCAGAACCTCCAGACAACTGAGGAACACCCAGCAGTCGAGTGCCCCCTGCAGGACAGAGACCTGCACAACAAAAAAACGACCATCAGAGAGACAGCGGGGAGGAGAGAGGAGGTGAAGCCTGAAAACGAGCCATGGCCGCACCTCCAGCAGACGCAGCTCCTGGACGCAGTTGTGCAGCAGCTCCAGGGCTCTCTGCGTCACCTCCCAGGGCCGCTGCAGGAAGATGAGTAAGGTGCACTGGCGGGAGAACAGGTAGCTGCGCAGGTCCAGCAGGCTGGCGTCCCGACACTGGATCAGCTCCCTCTTCTCCATGTCGATGGGCCTCCTCAGCACCAGGCCGTTCCAGCTGCGCACCGGCTGGCAGAACGATCCCAGCCAGTTGGCCCCATCTGCCACGGCACAACACACATCACACAGCATTAGTGCACTACACCGCGCCTCCTGGATTTCATGATCAAGGCAAGGAAATCAACGCAATATTTCAATCCATTTGACCAATAATCAGCCGCAAAAATTCTGGGGGACTGATTATATAATTCTACCACACCATGAAGGAAGAGAGAAGAGGTGACAAACACTGTACTCTGAAAGTTACCTTCACACTGAGAGAGGTCACAAGATTAGACTGTGAGCAGATGCTTCCATTTACAAAAACCAAAAACAAATGTATTCCACGGAGGGTCAGAAATAATACATAATTATTTAAACAATATATTATTTGTTCTAATGTGAGATTGTGTACAGATGGTTTGAGTACAAATAATCCTGAACCTCGTGACATTGGAATGGCACAGAATCATCTGATTCTCACGACAGCATTTGTGCTGCATCATGTGACACCTTCATAGCAGCAATCACCATGCATCAGAAACTCTTAACCAGCAAAAAAAAAAAAACTTTTTAGTCTCAGATATGTAGTGAAACCGCAGCTCATTTTTGTCTTCAGGCTATAAATGAGTAGAGGGGCTTAAAACACAAATAACAATGTGCACTGCACTGTGAAAGTCATTTGCAGAAACATGCTCCCAGACTGTATGAAGCTATCCATCAACAGACATTTTTAGTCTAGTTATGAGGATCCTAGAAATTTGGCAAAATATTTGCTACATACAAAGTGGGCTGTGCGATATGGCATAAAATTCATATTGCAATGAATTAATATTAAACCACAGATGGTAGACTGAATATAATTTGATAAGTAATTTTAAATGTAACTGTTTTTGAAAGGGTAACGTGTCCATAGCAAAAGCACTGCAGCAGGAAGTTGCATAATAAACGTTTTACAGATAAATATACCAGATTAAGCAATATCTGAGCAATTCTACTGAAAGTGGATTTTCAGTCACACCCGTATGTCCAGTGAAATACCAGGTATTTGCATGATGCCAGTAATTACATTAAAAATAGTCAGAAAATATTTGAATAACACTATGCTTGTTCATTGTCACGCAGTCTCTCCAGGATTCCAAGATTTTATTTTGTGACTTAAAATCATAATTATTTTATTTTTTTCGTACAGGGCACCAAACAGGCTAGGACCACCCCTGCTAATTGCGTGCGTGGCGCACTTCCGGGTTTACTAAGTGCAGCGCATGGACCAACGGATAACCGAAACAGTTTTTAAATTTTATTTATTGAGTTGAGTATTTTTAAGACCTCTAAACTCCAGAGTTAAGGTTTACTAGTCAATAATATTCAAGCCCTTGTTGTTTTGGAAACTTAAATTTAGGAGATTTTAAAAGATCTGCGGAAACCCTGCTCTGTGCTCTGACCCAAAGCTAATGACTCGTGCTGCAAGTAGGCGTGGTTTCCCGCAGGTGATGTGACATTTTTACGAGGAGCGGTTATTTCTGTGGTAGGCCGGTATAATAAAAATCTCTCCCGTTGGCAAAATTTATATTGCATTTTGTTTATACCATTTATACAGTGCAGCCTAACATACAAATCCTGCAGACCCAAAAAAGTGACACAATGAGCGGTAGATAAGTTTTACTGATATGGAAGATGAGGTGTGAGGTCAAGGTCCAAACTGCTATTACCAGGAAATTATCTGAACAGCTGACTTCCTCCAGACCCGTTTGAAGCAAATATTTCTTTGTGCAAAAATGATAAGACATATAAACTCTTCCAGCTCAGATAAATGGAATGTTGGCGTACCTCCAGCTCCGAAGTTCAGCACATACTGGGTGAAAAGGGCATCCAGCTCATCATACTGAACCAGCGCGTCCTCAAACTGCTGCAGCATTTCAAACACAAACGCCAGCTCCTCCTGAACAGAACACACACAGAGAGTCAGAGACACGCCCTATTTTCAGATGAAATACTAGAGAAGGCAAACACACTCCCTTAAAATTCCTCCCCTAGTGGGGAGATTCGTTTCTGGCAGTCCCACAAAACAATAAACAGTCACATGACTCGCACATTATTAAAGTAGGTGGGAATGACCAACATCTATGCATGGTTTGCCGCCCCTCCCACTGAAACGCGTTGGTTGGCAGATGAAGATGGCAGATGCATCACACCTGCACCATGAAGTAGTCACAGAAGCTCCAGCCGGGCTCAGTGCGTTTCTCCCGCATCGTGCGCATGTCGTCCTCGAAGCGCCCCAGGTTCTTGGTGAAAGACATGAGGAGCAGTGTGCGGAGCTTGGTCAGGAAGGAGCTCCATGACTCCTGGGACCGAGAGGAGTCCTTCAGGGGGTCCGCGAGGGCCACACATCTGCATGACACAGGAATGAAGAGGTCACTCAAGGAAGTTCTAAGCTCCAGCTCACAGTTACTGCTCTCCAAATACCGTGCAACAGATCCAGTCTGGTTTATAGTCCTGAACCTCCATATAAAATACGGACACGCTGATGCTTGCTGGGAAATCTGTAGTCTTACATTCATGGGATGTTTTGACCGACATTAAAATAGATTTGCACAGATAAAGTTACAACTGTTACTTGTGTCTACTGTATTGATATTGTTGTTAAGTTTTATGTTTAACCTCCCCTAGAAAACCACAGTCACAGGTTCAAACCCTACTGACTACCATTGTGACACAGAGCAAGACACGTAACCCTGAGTGTCTCCAGGGGGGGACTGTCCCTGTAACTACTGATTGTACATTTCTCTGGATAAGGGTGTCTGGTAAATGCTGTAAACATAAAAGCAGAAGAATTAAAAAGATTCCAGGTCTATCCAACTCAAACAGACAGTAAAACTACTGCTGCTTGTGTAACGTGGAGGAAACACATCTGGACGCACTTGACACAGACAGAAGTGAGAGGATTTTGACAAAAAGATGGAAATGATGCCCAAAGTACCAAACTAAACTTAACTAAAACCTAAAAGGCCTATACAGAGAATTTCCAAATTATCTGAAAACAGTTATGCTGCAGGTTTAGACCATTAAAACATATTACGTATTTCTCTCTCAGAATGTAGTTCTTATTTTCAGCAATTCTAATCTGGGCAAACTGGACAAGGCTTCATCTGCAAGCGCACAGTACAGGCCTTCAGACTGACACTCCACATCTGCTGCTATATTTATTTTTAATTAATCCAACAGAAGCCCCTTTGAGACTATGGTTTCGCTTCTCATTTCACATTTGCGTGACCCAGAGGTAACAGGGGAACACAGATGAAGAAAAAAATATGTGTATTTTGATAATATTATAAAAATAATATTAAAAAGTACAAAGTCCAGCAGGAGCCCCACCGGTCACTCTGCTTGTTACAGAAGTCGTTGCGGATCTTGTCCATGATGGAGGTGCGCGGCAGCAGGTTAGTTTTGTTCTTCTTCTTGCCGTCGGTCTCCACCACCACGATGAGCCAATCCTGAGTGCCGTGATGCCGCAGCGTGCTCTGCCACCGGAGCATGTCGTCCTTCACAGATGCCTTATACACCTCCGTGTCCTGATGCCACCACACACACACACACACACACACACACACTCAGGTGATAATATTGACACAGTCCCATCCGTGCATCAGCCTGAGGCTCACACACTGCACAACCAGAGATAAGAGCCACCAACTATAGTCCACAAAGTGACTTTCAGGTCTGTGTCCATCTACTTGACCTCGAACACCCTGATTTACACTCGCTTCCACTGAACTGGAGCATTAATAAAAAAAGTAAAAGAATGAAATGCAATTATCAGACAGACGGCTGAGACAAAAATGCCCACATTACCATAAGATGAACTAAACGCACATTTCAAATGTGGATTTGCATGTGTTAAAACTGAAACGCTGGTACAATGTCATTTCAATGCAGATGTTCCCCAATTTTAAAATGGCCACCAACCATTAAAGGGTAACTGCAAATGGCATTGTACTGGTCCCATTTACGAATAAAAAGGCAGAGAGCAATCCAATCTAAATCAAACAAAATGCAACCCAAAAGGACCAGAGGGAGCAGTAGCCGTGGAACTCACACAGCAGTCGGTCCAGTATATGTGGAGGAAGGGGAACGTCAGCAGAGCTTTGTTTCCTTCTCTGGGAAGAAGCTCCTCTTTAAACTGGACAAAGTTGGCCTCCAGATGGATCATCTTTGGTGCTCGTCCATAGGACCTGAGGGGTGAGTGGAAAGTCGGTAACCAGGGTAAAATAGGTAAATAAAAAATGGGAAGGGATCATTCATATTTTACTAACTCTTCACAGCTCCCTGCCATCACACGTTTGTGGCGTCCACTGAGAGGACCTTGTGTAGGAGGGGCATGAGGAGGTGAGGTGCTACACCTGGGCGTGTGACGTATTGACAGGAGGGGATTGAAATAATCCAGAATGAGGAAGTAGGGTGTGTGTGAGCAGTCAATCATGCATACAGGCTCCTCCCCTTTTTTAACATTCAGGTTCATCTTCTGGGTGTCAGAAATAATTACACACCAACAGTCTGGGTTGAAAGTTCCTCCTCTACAAGAGAAAGATAACTACTAAGCAGCCACTTCTGGACCTACCTGAATGTTACACTCCAGACGTCTATTACAGTGCCACAAAAAATGGACCAATGTGTTAATTGTGCAGTACACATTTATAATGCTGCACTTAACAACTTTAAAAGCATTGTGTGATTAGGTATATCGCAATTGTGTTAATAGGACGAAAGAAATAACTTTTTTTGGTTGTCATCAATGTTTCGGCTAGAAGCAGAATTGCTGCATCAGGTCAGATTCCCCCATCATGTTTCCAACTGATTTCGTGTCTGGTCTAATGCACAATTCCTGTTCTTCCCGTCATACCCTGGAGCACCACGGACATGCATAAAGCAAAAACAAAAAAAAAAAAGAATTCAAGCCATGAGGCCGAATCTCACCTTCTCCATTCCATGGGTTCCCGCGGCAGCTGCTGTGCAAGTGCGTTGTACAGAGACGTGAACAGGGCCTGGTCCCCGGCACCTGGCAGCATTCAGGAGGGAATGAACAGGGGGTCAAACTGGACAGTAGTGATGCCACCATCATCTGCTCATGTCATGTGACAGAATTTACACGTTACAGCTAAATGGACGTTGGTCTGGTTGGTCTGGCTGTGGTCAGAAAAGCAAAATCACTCACAACTTCCTGTCATGCTTTTTCCTTTCTTGGTCCAGAGCAAATAGTGTTCTCTGGTCATGATGAGAAACGGATGTATAACCATATGCATGTACAACACACTGCAGAGCGTCCTGGAATTTTACATTTCTGCCATTTATCAGACGCCCTTATCCAGCACGCCTTACAATCAGTAGTTACAGGGGCAGTCCAGAGTCTTGCTCAGGGACACAATGGTAGTAAAAGTGGGGTCTGAACCTGTGACTTAGTGGTCTTCTGGTTCAAAGCTGGGTGTGTTATTGGGCTGGTTTGAGATCAATTTTTAAAAACATATTTTAGCTAATCTGAAACAAAACCTCAAAAACTCAACCAGACAAAAAGAACTAATGGACAAAAATGATGTCACTGACAACACCGAAAGAAACAGACGCGTTTATGTATTTCTGGACCTGGTTACATGACAAGCACGTGTAAGCTTAGTCTTTAGCAAAATATGAGGTGTGCTTTTGTGACCTTGATGGTTCCACACAAAAAAACAGGAATGCAGCCTAGTTAAACGTTTCCAAGTGAGAGGTCGTGGAAAATGAAACGAGCACGTATAAGACAGGGCTTGGTTTGAATTTAAATGAACCCGGTCTGGGGGGGGGGCAGCCATGAAAAGCACCCCGAGGCGCGAATACCGTTCCCTGCATGCTGACGCCTGCGAAGGAATCCGCCCTGGATCCAGCAGGCCGGGAGAAGCCGGACGCCCCGTCCCCACCGGGATCGGGTTTGCGTGTTTGGCCAACGTTACGCGGTATCACGATTCTGGGCGCGCTGAAGAACGGAGAGTTGGGGCACTTCGACCACTGACAGGGTCTGTGGCAGACTCGCGACACCCCAGTGTCACTCCTGGACGCGTTGTCCCCGCTCTCGCCTTTAAAGGGACCTGTCGCGGGCGCAGGCACCTCCAAATTCCATGCTGCGGGACGCCGCTGCTAAATCAAGGCAGCTAGCAGACCCTGTCCGACGCCCAAAACAAACCGGTTAGAGGTGCACTTACACGTCACAATCGGCTTGTTTTCCATGGTGTAGATGATTGGCTTCTCGTCATGCGCCTCCATGGATTCCGAACGCTCGCGTTGGTCCACCATGAAAAGCCGCGGTCAGCACGGGGGCACCATCTCGTCGGCCGCTAGCGCGTCGACGTCCAGGCCGCTTCCCTCTCCATTTCCTACGCGCTGACGCGACGACGACTTCCGGTGCGCGTCCTGCGCCAGCGGAATGGGCGGGGTCATGGGCGGGGTCACGGGCGGAGTCTGCGCGCGCCCGTTCCAACGCGGATCCGAGCACGTCCGGATGCACGTTGTTTCATTGAACTTATCTCAGTCACGTTCTGTATTTCTGTATTGTGCTCACATGCATTATTAAATCCACTTCACTATTCTGTAAGGGAGACGAGGCAGATTACAGAAAGGAGGTTCAGAAGTTGACAGCCTGCTGGCTCTGAACAAAAAAAAAACAAGGAGATCACTGTCGACTTCAGGATTTACAGCACAGACTTGGCCCCCCTTTACATCAGTGAATTATCTAATTGTACATGCGTATAGTGACAATAAAAGGCATTCTATTCTATTCTTTTCTATTCCTCATTGTGATTAATGTATTTTTCTGAGGTGCTTACGTAATTTTGTAGAAATGTTTTGTATAGTTTTGTGTAAGCGTATAGATCTGCATATTATTACATGGTTATTTATCCTCTTGATCTAATAGTTTCTGAAGTCTGCACAAATTGGTGATCTGTTACATCTTTATCCAACAGATGGCAACCAAAGAGCGCAGGCAATATGTGGAACTAAACACCACAGTGTTAAATAGCTGATAGCCGTGTGCATACTATTTCAGCCAAGCACATTGCTGTTGTGTAATAAACAGTGATCAGGGCTTCCCTGGGATGACCTAAACATGAAACTACACATTCCACACATTTACAGCACCAGTTACAGTGCAAAAGCACAAAAATCAGTGATAAAATGCAGTCCTGTCTGATCATTTTGCTCGAATGTCCATCTGACATGAGGTTGTGTAATTTAGGTTTCAACACAAACACTTGAGGTCCTGCTGACACACACTCTTATGTCAAGGTCAGTTCCTCAATAGTTCATTGTGGATTTGCAACCCATTCTGGCACATGTCGTGTTTCCATCGTGTTTATTCATTAACCCCAGTCCCATCAAATAGGGGTCATTAACATTTTATCAGGTGACTTGTTTTTTTATATATAAAATATGCTTTATTAAATCACCGGCTCATGATTAAATTATAATTTTTAAAATATGCTTTTTACTTACTGTACTGTCACAACTAACCAAAATTGTGCTTTTTTTTAAATATATAAGGTATTTAAAATGGCATAGAAGCAACATTCCACAAACAAAGTGTACATGATAATTCATATGTGTTGGTCAAATGTCTTTAGAATGTATTGTCTCTGTAAGGGTGGTGTTTCATGTGCCAACGGTAACTCGTGGCATTTCATACACCAAACACCCCAAAATTAACATGCAATGTGCCTGCGTTGTCCGTAGATGTTAATGTTTGATCACTACAGGCTATGTGTGTGTACTCGTGTGATGTTTGCATGCTATCATGTCAGGAGGTACCTGCACGGGTCTGCATCATGACAGTGGTACTGAGTATTTAGAGTAGAGTATTTTTGTCGGCCCACCCTTTTGTTGGTTTAGTTGAGTATACAGGTGGATTTTGAACAGGCCGCTAGTAAATATTTACTCAGCCATGAAAACCGGCCACATTTTGGTCCCTACCAGATGATAATGGTAAATAAGGTTTTGCAAAATAGTTTTGACTGACAACACCGACTCGGGGGGTGTGATCACACACCTCTCCGGGGACAACATTAGTGGGCAGTCCAAACTTGGCCGGCTGTGCCAGGTGCTTAAATAGTGGGAGTCTGGTGAATTCTCTAGAACCTTACGAGACCCAGCAGTAGAGAAGGCCTGACAGAGAGCTGTGAGACTGGCGTGGCACCATGAGTGGCTGTCCTTCCTTTGATAAGAAGCATCAGTATGCATCCTTTGTGTTTATATTGATAATTAATTGTGTACTGAGGATTTCAGCACGGCTTTAGTTGTTTTAACATAGTTTGATTCATCCAAACATAGATTGTTCACAAAAAACCAGGCTGGAGAAGAGGACGACTCTCAAGAGGGCATCAACAAAGCAGCAACAGGAGGAATCCTTTATGGAGATTACCTTCAGGTAAATGTCTTCTTTAATACTGGTGAGTGATCTGTAAAAATGTACAGGTGTAGGAGTAAGACATTCTTCACAAAATTCAAATGAAAGATGGTATATGAAATAATGAGTATGTCCAGGTTTAAGTTTCACTTTAGAATGCTAGGCAATAAAATTAAACCTGTGAGGTTTCAGACAAGTTTTTCAATGCACTGGGACTCAATGACATTTAATGATATTAAAAGTAATCTAATCATATCTACCTATTATATTATACAAATTTTATTCATTTTTATTTCCATTTTCCTGCAGCTGGATAAGGTAGTGAAGTCACAAGTGCTGCAGAGTGCACAAAAAGGGAAAAAGATTCATGATGAGCACCTCTTCATCGTCACCCACCAAGGTGATTTTTCCACCCCCCACCCCCCCATTAAAATGATAGGATAACAACTTGTCTTGTGCCAAACCAAGAATTTTGGTTTCAATTTCAAACCCATTATTGTTCATTAGTAGGCAAAGGGTCTCAGATATGTGAATTAAAGATCATGACCTTGCAAATACCAAAATACAGTGATTACATATGTATTAATTAGACAGTAGTAGCATCATCTGGGCTTGAAAGTACATTAAAAATAAATAACGGAAAATTTTGATTCTTTGTACGATCCGAAAATGCATTGTGTAATTAAATGTTTCTTCCCTGTGCAGCCTATGAGCTCTGGTTCAAGCAGATTCTGTGGGAACTTGATTCAGTTCGAGAGCTTTTCATGAATCAGGGCGTAAGTGTAAGAGTCACAACTCGCTTCTGTTTTCACCACCCTCAGTTCTTGAATGAAAAAGGAAGAAAATGCATTCTCTTTCCTCAACATCATTAATCAGGTGAGGGATGAACGTAACATGTTGAAGGTGGTCAGCAGAATCCACAGGATCACCATCATTCTCCAACTCGTGGCAGACCAATTTGCTATTTTGGAAACCATGACAGCCATGGACTTCTATGCTTTCAGGTAGCATAAACAATATGACCAGTAATCAAAAAGATCATTGATGTACTGGAAATTTTAATTGTTTCCTTTCACAACACAGAGAATACTTGACCTCAGCTTCAGGGTTCCAGAGCCTTCAATTCCGGTTGCTGGAGAACAAGATCGGTGTCGCAAGCAATCTGAGGGTAACATACAACTGTCAGCACTACAGGGACAACTTCAGTGGAGAAGGGAGTGAAGCTCTTTTCAGGTCAGAGCAGGAACAAACACTGCTGCAACTTGTTGAGGTAAAAAAGGAGGCTGTTGGAACAAGTTCGGTAAATTGTGGATCAGATGAGCTTGAGAAACATGTATTTCTTCAGAAATGGTTGGAGAGAACGCCTGGCCTTGAAACCGATGGATTCAACTTCTGGGCGAAGCTCCAGGCTAACATCGATAAGGGTTTTAACCATGAAAGACAAAGAATAGAGGTCTCAGTCAACATGTTTTAAATGTCATTTTGAATTTTATGCTTTGTGCTTGATTTTTGTGCTTTTTAATTAAACATAGAACATGCCACAGGCCAATACAAAGCAGGCATTGCTGGAGGACCTCCATAAACAAATAGAAGTTTTCACATCTTTGTTTGATGCCAAAATGCATGAATATCTTATAAGCAAAGGTATGTAGCAACTTTCTTGTTCCTCGCATGTGCGTTAGAGATTTGTAATCACTAGATGCCTTGATGTTGCACACAGGGGAGCGCAGACTCTCTTACAAAGCACTTCAAGGAGCACTGATGATCTACTTCTACAGGTTCAAGAGCCTTTATATTATTTTATTAATTCTCAGTTTAAAGTGTTTAATATAAGTCATGGGCCTAACCTACTAGAAAATCCTATGGGTTTTGGTTCCAGAGAGGTCCCTCGTTTCCAAGTCCCATTCCAGATGTTGACCTATCTCATGGAGATTGACACACTCATGACAAAATGGAGATGTGAGTTCAGACACACAACTGATAAGAAATGTGCAACAATAGAATGTATCTGTGTGTGCACATGCAAATGAATTTATATATGTGCATTTCAGATAACCACGTCTGTATGGTACACCGAATGATTGGTAGTAAGGCTGGCACTGGAGGATCATCTGGGTATCTTTATCTGCGCTCCACTGTTAGGTCAGAACATCAGGTCACTTCATATATCAAAATAAAACATTTTTTCAGTTGATAATGAAGCACCGCTTTACTTCAGTGCACAGTTTGTGTCACCATACTGGAAGAACTTTCTCATGCTAACAATCTTACCTCTAATATTTGTCTTTATTGTGTTTCTAAGTGAAATTCAAAGCCCTGCTTAACCACTTCATGTAGAAGCTCACATATCTGCCTGTTCTCTCTAGTGACCGCTACAAAGTGTTTGTGGATTTGTTCAACCTCGCCACCTACCTGATTCCACGAGACTGGGTGCCAAAGCTCAACCCGAACATTTACAAGTTCCCTTACATTGCAGAATGCTACGACAGCTCATATAGTTCCTGTGGTTCCAGCAGCAACAGCGAAGACTCAGACTAGAGGAGCCCTTTCTCAACCTCTCCAACTTACTCATACTGACCTGCTCTGCAAATATTCCAGTAATTGCACAAATTTTCACAGCATTGTATTGAGATTTGTACTGTAGATATTTTATAGTAGCTTTATAGACAGAACAGTAACAAGTAAGGGCCAAGTGTGTTTAATAATGAGGCAATGAACTGTGTGTAAATATTATTCATCCACAAATGTGTTAGCATTTATTTTAAGTTTTATTTAAACTTATTATGCACTGTACACTATGGAGTGTGCTAAAAGATGCTAATTTGTACATTGTAATACTATACATGTATACCAAAAATACTATATTATGTAATACTATATACACACACACACACACACACACACACACACAGAAACACAGAAAATATCATATAATGCTTAAATATATCCAGTGCTATTTTACAAAATATAAAAATATATTTTTGTGTAAATGTATAATGAATTTTTCTATACTTATCCATGTTTTACATAAAAAATGCAATTGTTAACTACATTTGTGCCGTTCAAAGTTTCTTTGTAACAGCAATGTTTACATATTTGAATGGGGTATATGAATAAGTGAAAGTGAAGTGATTGTCATTGTGCAGCAAACACTGCAGCACAGCACACAGTGACACAACAAAATGTGTCCTCTGCTTTTAACAATCAAACTTGGTGAGCAGTGGGCAGCCATGAATAGTGCCCAGGAAGCAGTGTGTGGGGATGATGGGATTCAAACCGGCAACCTTCTGATTATGGGGCTGCTTCCTTAACAGCTAGGTCACCCTCAAATCAAATTCTAATCATGGCTAAGCCCGGTCCAATCAAATTTTCGAGCCCTCAGCAAGATTTTAGGTGGCACAGCCTTTCCATTGCAATAAATTCCACTGCTAGTGTGGACATTTTCACAAAAAACTGAATAGATTGGTCTCAGACATTTTTTTTAAGCAATCGCAAAATTAACCAATTGCAATTTAACCAATCGCAAAATTAAAGTATTTAGCAAGAAATACAAAAAAATAAGAACTTGAGCTTCATAACAAAATGATCTAATTAGATGTGTGTGAGCTATATATTGGGCGCTGCGGCATATTAGCCAACAAATTATTTTTCCACATGAGAAATACAATGAGTCGTGTGTGACAAGAGACTAAAAAGAGCAACTGTGACCAAAGTGGCTGCCCACTGCTCACCGAGACACAATCAACAGTGTGATCATGTGACAGTAGCATCGAGGAACCACCAAAAGTTAAAGGGCAAAAAAAAGAGAAGTCTAAAAATAAAAAAAATTCCCAGCAACGTTGTGAAACATTGTACTACTTCCGACTTTGTATAGATGCTGCAGAAGTGGGACAATGTCATTGCTTTTCAAGTAACAAGTAAGTCTCAAGTCTTTGCCCTCAAGTCCCAAGTCAAGTGCCAAGTCAAGACAGGCAAGTCTCAAGTCAAGTCCTAAGTCCTGCAGTTTGAGTTTCGAGTCCTTTCAAGTCTGTTCAACCGCAGGATAATAATATATTTTCACCGATTGTGTATGCTTTTAAAATGTATTGTTTTTTTTAAAACAAGTGCAATTGAAACTGCAGAAATAAATAGTGCTGACATTGCACTATTAACTTCATTTTTAACATTTAACTCATATTTTTTAAGAATATTCTTCATTTTAAACCACTGCTTTACAGAATAAACTCATCTGAAGTGCAACTGTAATTATTTGAACAAAAAGTGCTAACATTGTATTTCCATGACATATTGCATTTCAATTAGTTCCACAGCAGTTTGTCCTGTCCTGTAACAAATACATGAACATAACAGACTTAACCGCGGGAAGTGGAAAATAAGATGTACTTGTGTTTACCAACTGTTTATTCAGTTAAATAGCTGCATCCATGTTACCACGTCACGTTTGATGTGGTAAATTCACAGTTCGAAGACTCGTTCTCGCCCCCTACAGTGCAATTCGGCTAGGTATACATCCACGCTAAGATATCAAGGTGAAAGTCATCATAGTGTAGCGGTTCTTCTTCTGCGTTGGGTAACTTTTTGATTTCGTTTCTTGAACCACAAATGATGAGCTGACACCCAAGAGATTTTCTGTGCAAAGTGTATTCTATGCAAAAAGCAAGGTCGCGTCACACATCGCGTCTTTCTGCACCTCTCTCTACAATATACAGTATTAAAAGAACATAAAAAATATTCACAAAATAACACACATGCAAAATATTCCTAATATGTACATAAATTAAAATGAAAAATAAAATGCACACAAACCCGACGCAACTCACAACTCACGCCATGTGTCCAAGAGACCTGAAACAAAAAACAAAATAAAAGTCTTTAGGAAATAATAACATAAAAGACACAAGAAAGAAGAAATATACTTATAAATCTACGTTACCGCAGCACGTTTTTATCGCACGATAAGAGTCTCACGTTACCGCAGCACGTTTTTATCGCCCGATAAGAGTCTCACGTTACCGCAGCACGTTTTTATCGCCCGATAAGAGTCTCACGTTACCGCAGCACGTTTTTATCGCCCGATAAGAGTCTCACGTTACCGCAGCACGTTTTTATCGCCCGATAAGAGTCTCACACAGCACGTTAACGCCGATAACAGCCCACCACTAATATGTATGTATTGTATGTCTTTGTTGGTGGCTAAAATACACGTTGCTGCTGACCGCCGTCTACTGTGTGCGATACTGTACATTGGCTAATGTTATGTATAAGTACCTCATCCTACCAGGTTTTAAAAAATCACTTTAATAAGTGTACAGATTACCAGTTTGCGACGTTAACAGCGAGTTTACAGCCTCACTGATTTAACTACTCAGCAAAGAAAAGTTAGCAAATAAGCGTTAGCATTCACCCAGAACTTACCGTTCTTTGTGCAACTTCAAATGTCGAACGAAGTCTCCGTCTGTAATCTTCGACCCGCATGTTTTGCATACTGCTATTCGTTTTTTGTTGACCACCTCGTAGTTTTTATATCCGAACGAAACTATCTTTATCATTTTGTCTAACTGGCGCGTTATTTGAGAGTTCCACTGCATTGGTTGTCCTGTAATTTGATTGGATGGATGCTGTTGGCTCAAAGCAATTGGATCTAATTTGATTGGATGTCTTGCCGACAGCGCACAGACGCACATATACACAGACATTGAAAGATACGGTAATAACATACGTTTTAATCTTTGGGTTTTCTGGGAAACAGCAAGTCTTGTCATGTCAAAAGGCTCAAGTCCAAGTGAAGTCACGAGTCAATGATGTTAAAGTCCGAGTCGAGTTGCAAGTCTCTTTACATTTTGTCAAGTCGAGTCTAAAGTCATCAAATTAATGACTCGAGTCTGACTCGAGTCCAAGTCATGTCACTCGAGTCCACACCTCTGAGATGCTGTAACAATGTATTTCCTCAGCCACATCTTGTCACAGAAATGCATAAAAATTTCCAAACCACAACTATGTGCATGCAAACAGGTCTGTCATGTGTCTTGACACC
Source organism: Denticeps clupeoides (assembly GCF_900700375.1). Lineage (NCBI taxonomy): Eukaryota > Metazoa > Chordata > Actinopteri > Clupeiformes > Denticipitidae > Denticeps > Denticeps clupeoides. The sequence continues at coordinate 15,134,075 of NC_041711.1, forward strand.
CAGAGGGCAGAGCTAAAAGATGTGTCATCGGCAAACCAAAGTATTTAAATAATGAAGAACTGAACTCCTACTACTCTTCCTGGAACGAGCAGAGAGACTACAAAAAATCAACATGTCTGGCTGTCCTTTCTTTGCTAAGAAGTAAGATTTTTATTTTTTTTTAGATTTTTATGACTTTGAAAAATTATTTAATTTGATTTTTATTCCAAACAGATTTTCTGCAAACGAACATCAGAGCAAAGAAGACGGGGATTCACATCCAAGGATCGTGAAAGCTGCCAAAGATGACTTTACTTACGGAGATTACTTACAGGTAAATAAAAAATGATCTTCTTTAAGATCCCGCTAACTCACTCCCACCTTGGCTTTATGACATTTGTCCCCCCAACAACAAACATGACACATGATTATTTATGATTTTCAATGTTCTCTGTCTAATGAACCTTCCATGTCTTTTGCTGACAGCTGGAAAAGATAGTGAATGCCCAGACACTGCAGAGTGAACTTAAAGGACAAAAGGTCCACGATGAGCATCTGTTTATCGTCACACATCAAGGTATTGGTCCCCAACGTTTTTTTTTTTTTGACTACTGCAACATTGCAAAACAGTTTTGTCTGCAAAAAAGAAAACAATTCACTTTTTTTTTTGTTGTTGCTGATCCTCAGCTTATGAACTGTGGTTCAAACAAATCTTGTGGGAACTTGATTCGGTCCGAGAGTTATTAACTGAGGAAGTGAGTGTCTATGGTTTCCTTGCAGCTAATCCATTTAAAAACTGTCAAGAGAAAGCTTTGTTTTAATAAAAGTTTGTTATTTCTGCTACTTCCCCAGGTTCAGGGCGAGCAGAACATGTTAAAGATGGTGAACAGAGTCCACAGGATCACAGTGATCTTGCGCCTCCTGCTAGACCAGTTTTCTGTTCTGGAGACTATGACACCAATGGATTTCTTTGATTTCAGGTATTCAATGTAAAATGTTAATATTCATTCACTACAGTCATAAAGGTTTTTAAATCAAGCTGTACATGATTTGAGACAAATCTTGTGGGCTTTCTTTGGATAATAAGCAGTTTGTGAACTGTGACCATGACAAGAATCACACAACATCTTGGATGGCCACTCTCCAACTACTGCTAAACCATCACAAACTCATCTTGCAGGACCTTCTGCTGTCTGCATGTTCTTGCAGGAAATTTCTGGCCTCTGCTTCAGGGTTCCAGAGCCTCCAGTTCCGTTTGCTGGAGAACAAGATCGGCATAGCCGACAAGCTAAGGGTTCCATACAACCGTCAACACTACAAGGATGACCTCCATGTGCAGGAGAGAGAAGCTATTCTCAAGTGTGAGCAGGAGCCAACACTACTGAAGCTTGTGGAGGTAAATGAAGGGCTGTTCAAGCAGGCTGCTCTTGTGAGATCAATGTAATGTAATATTGTGGTGTATTGTCCTCAGAAATGGCTGGAAAGGACACCAGGCCTGGAAAAAGATGGTTTCAACTTCTGGGCTAAGTTTGAAGCTAGTGTTGATGAGAGTTTCAAGCTTGAAAAACAAAAAATAGAGGTTTGTGCTGTATTTGGTTAGCTTTTTCACAACACTGAGCTGCTGGAAACAGTAAAAAAGAAACGTCTTTATCTGAAAACAGCAAATGCCAGACCCAGTGGCAAAGCATGAAATGTTGGAAGATCTCAACAGTCGGATCAAAGTTTTCACTTCCTTGTTTGACAGCAAAGAGCATGATCATCTTTTAATCAAAGGTCAGTGAACTGTTCACATTGAAGCCCTGTAATTTCAGGAAATGTTTAACCAGGCAGTGATTTGCCCCATAGGAGAACGAAGACTTTCCTACAAAGCCCTTCAAGGCGCACTGATGATCAACCTGTACAGGTACAGTGATGCAGATATTCCAAATGCTTTTAATTTCCAAAATTTTATTGTTGTGATGTATGATTGAATAGTTGAATAATTATATAGGGAGCTGCCTCGCTTCCAGCTCCGTTCCCAGCTGCTGACCCATCTCATGGAGTTTGACACACTAATGTCCAAGTGGAGATGTGAGTTGAACCCTCACAGTACTGTGATTACAAAAATGTTAATATAAAATTATAAAAACGCTTCTTAACTCTCATCAGACAACCACGTGTGCTTGGTACACCGAATGATTGGCAGCAAGGCTGGCACTGGTGGATCATCTGGTTATTATTACCTGCGAGCCACAATTAGGTGAGTTGGTGATGCCCAAAGATGTTTTCATAGCTGCATTTAATTTGCTTGTGTATTTAAATACCAGATACAGAATAAACAGGTTTTAACCTGAATGCCATGAAATACTACATACTGCTCCTGTCTGTTAACTTTTTATTTAATTTTTTTACATTTTGCATTTTTTTACATTTTTACATTTTGCACATTTTGTTCTCCACTCCTCTAGTTGTATAATATACTTTGTATATTATATAGTTAATATTATTTTATCATTATGCTTTTGTCCACTTGTCTTTTGTAGTGACCGCTACAAAGTGTTTGTGGATTTCTTCAACCTCTCCACCTACCTTGTGCCGCAAGACTGGGTGCCGAACCTCAACCCACATCTCTACACGTTCCCCTACACTGCGAATGACAGCTCCTACAGTTCATGCAGCTCTAGCAGCAGTGATGACTCAGACTAGGTCTCTCCCTCTCTCTCTCTATATATATATATAGAGAGAGAGTGAGAGTGAGAGAGAGTGAGAGAGAGAGAGGCTTTACCCCTGCAGTGAAAATAGGGTTCTAAACATGACAGAAGTTCTAACCATGTCAATTTCATAGACATGCTGGGAGTATCCCAAGGAATTTGACTTAAAAATTGAGCATGCAGGTACCAAAAATTAAAGTAGCAGTTCTGTGGAAGACCAAAAAAAAGAAGAATGCAAGTGACATTGGAATGCACTACATAACAGTTTATCAGAGGATCCTTATTAACTGTTAATTGGTTTATAGAGTTTTACTTGGCCTAGATATCAGGGAATCAAGTACAGTAAACCATGTGATTGTTCATTCTCAAACCGAAATTTCTATTTTTTGCTGTTTCCATCAAAACACTATTTTATCACTAAAAAAAGCTGCAAGCAAAGTTTAGTTTGTTAAGGATTTATGTTACACATCCAATAAGTTCCCTTTTAAACTCCACCGCTGCAGTAGAATTTTGCCAAGTATTCAGATTGGCCACTGAATCCATTGCTGCTAAATAGGGGGTTACATATCATATCTAAAACATACATATCTAAACATATCTAATCTGTTAAAAAATTCACTTAGAAAAGTGTTGGGGGACAAATGTGATTAAGCAGTAGAAATGTTGTATTCAAATGTTTTGTTATAATTTATGAAAATAGTCTATTCAGTGCATTTTTACTGTATATTTATGTTTATTTGGCTACAGTTCCTTGTATAATATAATACTCACTTATTATTAATACTATTTGTGTATTTTCAATGGCATTAAGCACATTTTTTATTATAAAAATGTCATGGCTGCCCACTGCTCACTAAGGGTAATGGTTAAAAGCAGAGGACACATTTTGTGTTGTCACCGCGTGCTGTGCTGCTGTGTATCACAATCACCTTCACTTCACTTCCTTTCCTTGAAGGAATATGAATGTTATTCTCTTTATTACAAAGCACCACTAGGAGGCAGACTCTGCACAGAAGTACCCATTCAATAATTTAAAAAAAAGAAACATTTCCTCTTGTTGGAGATGGAAGGCTGTGTTCTACAGAAAAGGAAATCTGTCTCGCACCCCCTCAATTAGCTCTTCAACTTTGCTGATTTCAAAGCAGATTTCACTCCACCCCTCTTCCTGGCCATTTCCTGTAGATGCTGACAGCCTTAATCACTCAGTGAGAAGAAAAACATTCACCAATTCTACAGAAATGTCTCGGGACAGGTCTTATGACCCCCAGATATTGATGAAAAACTTCATTAGAAGACAATGATTTGTCTTTGAGATGTGTCCCTGTGGTCTGTCTGTGCTCTGGCCTACATGTCAGCTTCTGCCAGTTTCTATCCATAAACCTTTCAGACAGGTACAGGTTCGACCTCAGGACCAGTAGTCCAGAACTATGAACAATAGCTGTTCCAAAACCTTCCAAAATTCTCAAAACAATTTAGTTTACTCTTTGTTTTTTTTGGACATATTCAGATTTATTTTGACACCACGTTCAACTAAAGAACAAAGGTGACCTAGTTCTCAACTGTGTACTTCCAGAGTGGAGTACAGCCATGCACAGGGGATGATGGGAATTCGAATAGATTTTTGCTCATAATTCCACCCATCTGGACAGCAGATGAGGGGAAAAAAGGGATTTATGGTACTGTCACCCGCCTTCAGGAGAAGTGTGTTCGGTTCAGGTCTGCTTTCAATTACCCATTGCCTTTTAAGGTTCTTGATTATGCTGCCAGTGTCCTCCTCAAAGTATTTTCTGGACGAGTCTCTTTCTCTCTCTTGCTCTCTGTCTCTAATTCTATGGCTGTTGAAATCACTGTTTCACTTTAGTCGTTTTCTTTTTTCTTTATTTTTAAACTTCCCTTTGCCTGTTTTCACCCATGTTAGTATGCACACGTTTTTGTGACTATCTACTGATGAATAAAAATGAGCCTAAATTAACTCTAACTTGCAATGGCTTAACGTGTCCTATGTCATATAAGGAAGCGCCACTAGGTGGAGCTGCGTGATTGTGGAAGTGGTCAAATTTAGATTTTTAAGATAGTTTGTAATCTAATATTATAGATAAGAGTCATATTTTAATCCAATAATAACATTACTATAAATCACATGAATTAATACAAAAAACAAAACTGCACACTGCACACCTCTTCTGTCAGTGTGGGGGTGTCGCCGACCCCTCCCGGCTCAGCCCCTTTGTGCGTCCGTTGGGACAAGCAGGCCTTATGCCACCCAGGGGGCTCTGGCACACTCAGCTCCTCTGGAGGCAGACCCAGGCCCCCGCCTGACCAGTCCTCCTTACCGGCTGGCAGTATTTTTGGTGCTGGCAGTGTCTTCCTGTCTGCAGCTGTTGGAAGATACTGCTAGCACCAAAAACACTGCCACCAAAAGCGTGTTCATCAAGCGTGTCTCTACTGTACTTAATGCGCTCAATGGTGGTGGATTGGCAGTGGGGTACACATTCCTCACGCCGTCGTCCCACGAGTGCTGCTGACCGTATCCTCCTGGCCGTCCCTACAACCACTCACCTACAGCAAACCCCACTACCACGTGTCCGGGGTTACCGCGGGGCCAGTCGAACGGCGCGACCCTTGTAAACGGACGGCCTCTCTCTTTATGGTCAGATTCCCGTCCCGGTGGTTCACGCCGAGGAACGCCCCGACACAATGCTGGGAAGAGCTCTCCTACGTCTTCTTCCTCTTCTGCACTTCATGTTGGGGCTGCACCCTTCTGGTCACGCCCGCAGGCTGACGGGGGAAGGAAGCGCAGAAACGGGAACAATGATTTATTAATTATAACGCAATGAAAAATGGCACGAGGGCCAAAGCAAAAGGAAACCAACAAAAATCAACCCGCAGTGTATGGTGATTGCCATGAACTAAACTCATACGTAAAGCAAGTAACAGTGTCCGCTGGAACGTTGCAGCCCTGATCTGTCGGCTGCACTCCGGTTTTATGGGAGTCTCAATCCATTAAGCCCAACTGGTGCCAGGTGCAATGGGTCGGGACCCCCTAATCGGGTGCATGGGCACCTGCTGTGACAACCCCACAGTCCCGGGGCATCACAATGTAATTCGCCATTGGGTATGAGGTGGTGACAAGGTGATCAAAATATCAAGAGTTGTCCCAGAAACATCATATGGCAGCATAAAAAAAACAAACCATGCCATGGTTTCATAATGTATTTCATACATTGTTTCATATTTTACCTTTTGTTATAAAATGCCAGACAGAGGAAAGCAGAATATAAAAGATTCCTTCTTAATACATGTGCAAGTTGCAATGTTTAATATCTGAATTGTTTAATGTGACAAACTAAATGACTTGATTAGACATCAGTTTTATTAGTCTCAATAAATGAAATGTTAAAATGACTGTAGCCATAATTATCCATATTTAATGTGGAAAATTCTTTCTCTACCACTACTTCTGCAGAGGTGTATTGGGTGATGGGTTATGCCTTCTCCTGTTCTCCTAAAAAAAACTGATTATCTGGCGTCAGAGTGTCTTGTTTTTGTCTTCAATGATTGGTTATAGCCTTTGTCATTGCCTATGAACCAGATGACCACAAAGTCACAGGTTCAAACCCTAACTTACTACCATTGTTTCCCTGAGCAAGACACTTTACCCCGAGTGTCTCCAGGGGGACTGTTCCTGTAACTACATTTACATTTACAGCATTTATCAGACGCCCTTATCCAGAGCAACTTACAATCAGTAGTTACAGGGACAGTGACCCCTGGAGCAACTTAGGGTTAAGTGTCTTGCTCAGGGACACAATGGTAGTAAGCGGGATTTGAACCTGGGTCTTCTGGTTCATAGGCGAGTGTGTTACCCACTAGGCTACTACCACCCTAACTACTGACTGCAAGTCGCTCTGGATAAGAAAGTCTGAGAAATGCTCTAAAAAATTGTCATTTTCGTCTCCTCTTTTTGCAGCCAATGCTCCAACCTTCCATGAGTGCAGCTGGTGCCTGACAGTATTTACATGTGTGTGGTCAGGATGTATATAAGCAGTCCATACAAAGGCTTACATGACCTACACATCTGCACCACCGGGGGGCTGGAACAATGTTTACTTATGTTTAGGATGAGTCTGTGATTTACGCCTTATTTGTTTCTACCCTTAAAAGTATTCTAGCATTGGTAAGTTTGTATGAATAAAAAGGTCATTCATGGCGACCTTTGTCTGCCTTTGGAGACTGTAGTAAATTCCTGCTTCTAGATTGCGACGTTCATTTTCCTGAGCCTCTGTAGTCTCCTGAGCTTCCCAGCGCTCAGAAGAACTGACCCCAGTAGGATAAATTGGTTGGCTCAGCTGTCCACCTCTGTAATATTTTACTCATCTCTCATTGTGAACATGGTGAAGAGCGAGCCATTGTCATTCCAGCTGGCTGGCCACAATCATCCAGATTTACAGTGAGCCAGCGCTATTAAACTCTAATGATTACCAGATGCTTTCTCTCTCTCTCCCTCGCTCTCTCTCTCTTTCACACACAAAATGAATTTCTTGTTTTTTTTTTTTCTTCGTATTAAAAATGGCTGGATGAGATCAGTGGAAAAAGCCTGCTGTTCCCTGGCCAAAACGTTTCTCTCTACTAATAGAATTTTAAAACAGAATTCAATCCTGGCTTTGGGATAGCAATGCACGCTCACTTCCCCCGGTTTCCACCAGGCAACTATTTTCATCAAAAACAACTTCACACACAGACACACACACACAGCCACAGCACCACCACTGACGGTCCCAAGGCCCTACCAAAAGCAGAGTCAACATTTACAGGGGAAAACGTTCACGTGTGAAAGATTTGGTCAGTTTGTTCTACCGGCAGTTTTTATTACAGGTGCAGTGTTCCTGGCATTTTCAGTCTTTCTCGGTTTTTCCTCCTGCTCCATTTCTCTCACAAGATGTCCATTCTTCTACTGACTCGCTCGCTGACTCACTCCCTCGCTTTTTCATGCTGGTTTTATTACAGAAGACGCTGCCACTGGGCAGAAACCAGTGCCTTGGAGGTTGTTTTTTACTGAAGGTAGTGGGAAGATGTGCCTTCACCATGGTGACATGAAACACCATCCAAAAAACATACGTTCTTCATGCTAATTGTTATCATGGTTATTTTAACGAATTACAACGTGGGGGGTTTGCTTCAGTATTCAGTATTACATGGGCCATGCTGATTGTGGTTTTGGAGAATTTTATGGTTTAATTCATTGGATTTTAAAAATATGAACGGTGTAGTGTTCAGTTCAGAGGGGGCAAGCTGCCTATGTTTTGTTCTTTTATTTATATATATATATATACACACACACACACACACACACACACACACTCTCTCTCTCTCTCGTTGTTACATAATCCCAGCGCCTGAGCAGATATCAGCGGCAGAGTTACTCCTAGATGGCGCTGTTCCTCTACCAAGGAGCACATGGAGCAGCCTGCAGAGTTCTTGGCCCAGGTTCTCCTCTTTTTCTTTCCCTCATGGTCTGGATGTTGAGGAGATGCAGATGTGTTCTCAGGCTCTCCACTCCAAATCAAACACATACACACTCACACACACGCACGCACAATGCATGAACTTTGAGTGGAACAGAGGACTCATCCTCCTCAAAAACTCCTCACCCTAACACGCAGCTCCAGACCAACTCCCTCACTCCTCACACACACACATACACACACAAACTCACACACACGCTCACACTCATACTTCCTAATGTCATATGCTTGAAATATTTACCATTTAATGTCCCACCTAGAAACCATTTTGACTTCTTGGCAGCGTGATTAGTCCTTCCAGCTTGTTACATCCTGCATCTCACTCATAATTTACACATAACGCCCATCATGTTACACCATCTTTTAATATCATCAATATGAAAAGAACATTATCTGGAATTAAAGTAATCTCTGGTGGTGCTGATGAAGAAATGCTTTTTCTTAGTTCCATTGCTCTGCGGATGGAAATGGCGTTCTTTGGGGCAGATCGGGATGTGTGTGGAGCTGCTGCTCCTCCTCCTCCATCCATCTGCGTTTGGAGGCGTCATCCTGCAGTCCGCGCTGGGCTCTGAGCGGACGCTCCTCAACTCTTCTGGACTGCCTTCCATATTTCTCAATATTACACATACGGTTTTTTTTTTTGTTTTTTGTTTTTTTTGCTGTAGCTGCTGCCGCGGCTGCTGCTGCCCTCGTACCGTAATCCGGTGCACGGTTGGCCGTGCGGGGGTCTGAAGGACCATGGCCGTGAGAAGATCTGCGCTCAGCGTCGCTTGCCTCTGTCTGCTGTGGGCAGCGTTACGCGCGCAAGTCGCCCCCGAACCCAGATTTAACGGTAAGAGAGCAGCCGGTGTTACCTGTGATGTCTGCTCTTATTCTAAAACTATTCAAATCGCCATCTTAAGTCAACGCATGTCGCTGGTTTATTGTAACAAGACGCACATACTGTAACTTCACCAGGTATAATGTGTAACTTTAGTGAATACTACAATTATTAAAAGATAATTTATTATTTGAAAAGAATTAATACACTGATAAATAGGACCACTAAACTGAACTTTTGTATCACAAAAATGGCCTCAGCTAGTTTTTAATTGCAAATGGGTATAGTAACACTATATTTTGTGAGTTTTTTATGTTAATTATTTTGTTGTTTTATTATATAGTGATTATATCTGTCTGGTTGTTGACAGTGCTTACATTTGTGTGTGATTTTGTCTATGAGTGGGACAGTATCAGTGCCCTGCCTATTCCTGTGGGTCTTGGAATCATGTGATCTTTCTGAGGTCACATGACACCAGGCCACTCAGGTGCCCAGAGCCAACTGAAAACGTTGGTGAGGCATGCTTATTGACATGCCCCTGCCAAATGGAATGATTAGAAATGTAGTGATTATCTAATCATTTATCTGGTACATTATATATTTGATTTAAAACATGATCTTACCAGCCATTTTGAGTTTATCAATCCATCTTTACAAATAACAAGACATTTCTAACAGTAATTTAAATCAAACCTATTTCTAAAACTATATTAATTATACATTTGACATTTAAGAATAGGCTATATATGCAATATCTACAATAACTGCATTTTTGTGCATCAGTACAGTATCAACACCATACAGTGGATAATGATGAATGTGATGTTGATGTGGGATAAAGCTGATAACTGAATCTCTTCTCACCATCCAGACTGCCCGGTGGATCTTTTCTTCGTTCTGGACACATCAGAGAGTGTGGCCCTCAGAGTCAAGCCTCCGGATTTCTACATCAACCAGATTAAGACCTTCACCAAGACCTTCATCGACAACCTAGTTGAAATGTATGTTTTGTATCATGCTTTCACATTTCACATCCAACCATTGACCTTCCAAATGCCACCTAAGAACCCATCCAGTTTTACTTTTCTGCTAAATGGGGGCCATGGTGGCCTAGCAGGTAAGGAAGCGGACCCGTAATCAGAAGGTTGCCGGTTCAAATCCTGGAACACAAAGGTGCCACTGAGCAAAGTACCATCCACTGTTACCCGGGTGCCTTTCATAGCTGCCCATTGCTCACCAAGTGTGATGGGTTAAAAGCAGAAGACACATTTCATTGTGTCACCATGACATTGACAATCACTTCACTCTCACTTCACTAAATGGTTTGGGATACAATAGTCCAGAAATCAGCACCATAGACAGTTACTGTCTATTGATTAGTAACAACACTATGTTTTAAGTTGGGGAGACGTGGAGTGGATCTCTGGACCAGCCAACAGGTCCTACAAGTGTTAGGAGGTTAAATAAATGCCAGATTGTGACCTATTGCTTCCACTTAACCCTTCAATAAACTCTAAACTGACCTTTGACCTTGTCTGACATCCTGTATCTGGCATGATTCTAAGTTACTAAAATGAAATGCTGACTGAGAAACATTTGACAACCTAGCTTTAGTACGACAGCCTGTGTACGACCACATTTTTAAAAATCAATATTTTCTTTGATCATTTGTGGCTAGCCGACAGCCATGCGACCGCAGGGTGACATGGAATTCAGGAGCTCTGCACTACAGCGATGACATTGAGATGGTCCGGGAACTTGGAGACATGACAGCGGTGGCAGGCAGGAATGCGCTGAAAAAAGAAATTGACAACATCCGGTACATTGGCAAGGGCACTTACACCGACTGTGCCATCAAGAGGGGCATCGCTGAGCTGATGATCGGGTCTGTGAACTCCCACATTCACTCACAATTCATTCATCTCATGGTATGACAAGATGGGACAGGACTTGTGGAATGTTAATGAAAGATTAGCCTGAAGTATTCAAATTAAAGTTAAATCCAGAAGACAAACTCCTAAGTAGATTTTTGTTTTTTAATCTAGAGGCTCCTACTATCACGAGAATAAATACATTGTGGTGGTGACCGATGGCCACCCTGTCACTGGCTATAAAGAGCCTTGTGGAGGAATCCAGGATGCCACCAATGAGGCCCGGCAGCACGGCATCAAAGTCTTCGCTGTGGCCATCTCCCCTGACCAGGAGGTCAGTACCTGTGTCTGTGAAATTACTCAACTAATCAATCAAGGCTAGAAAGCAAGAGCCTCTTAACGGAAGCCACCATATAAAGAACTACTCTGTTCTTGTGTTTCCAAAGCAAAGCTGGAACACTCCAGTGTTTTTCTTCATAACTGTCTATGTTCAACTTATTTACAGTTTAGCACTGTGTCCGACAAGTCACATATTCTGGTGCCATTTCAGTGGTTTATGTTCGGTGGCTAACATCATAGAAATAAGAGTTTCCCAGAGTAATCCTAGCGGTTAGGCTGCTGTAAACGTGGGAGTTGCTGTTTTGACAGATATAAGTGTATATGTGTTGAACTGTATATGATCTGACCTCAACCTTGTCCTTGATCAAACAGGACACCCGTCTGTCCATCATCGCCACAGACAAGACCTACAGGCAAAACTTCACCGCCGCTGACAATGCACGGACAAGCCCCCTCCAGACCATCAGGACCATTATTGACATAATGGTGAGTGTTCTACTGCATGTAATTTGATTGGCTGATTGATTGGTTTGTCTATGATTGCTAATTTTATGTTTTGGCTTCTTTTCAGACGAATGAAACAAAAGATGTGGTATGTGCTTATTATGCATATCTTTCCAGCATATTTGACATTATTCTTTTGTTGTTGTACAGAAGTGATGTTGCTTTTCTCTCTTCCTCTACAGTGCTGCTCATTTGACTGCACTGTAAGTACCGTGGTCGTCATCACTTCACCTCCACAGTTCCTCAGATACATATACCTTCACAGAAATTCCTCACATCAGTACTCCTCTTTGTTGCCAGGCTCAAGGAGGACCTAAAGGGCCACCAGGAGATGCAGGATACAAGGTGTGTGGCACTCATCTAGATATTTGATTTGAACTACTTGCATTTATCAATTATATTTCCACCTTTACTACAATAAATGTGTATGCATGGTGGCTGCTATTCAAACACCTTTTCTCCCTCCCACACCCCCAGGGTGAAGTTGGTCGGCCAGGAATGCATGGTGAGAAAGGAGACATAGGACCAGTGGTGAGTGAACAATCCTCGTCTGACACGTTGACCTTGCCCACCATGCTGCAAAGAAGTCATCTAGACTTTAAGCAATGACATTATGATGCTATGACATTTTTGTCTATTTTCTGTATTTTGTTTAATTAATTAACTAATTAACAGAATGCTTAATAATGCTGTAAGATACTGAATGTGTAAGCCTCTACAGAATGTGAAAATGTCTACAAATGGCATACACTGAACATTTCACTCATCACCTCGAAGCCCTCAGGCTCTTCACATTTCAACGGCATTATCTGTCAACACCATGGAGAATAAACGTATATAACACTCAAAAATGGTCTTCTAAACACCACATTTCTTTCAATCAATTTTTTTTGTGCACGCAAGCACACACAGACATTCAAAGGGGAAAAAAAATCAAGACCCACAGGACACACGCAAACATTGGAATGACACCAGCTATTCCATTAGGCCTTTATTAGAACTGGGGCCAGTGAGCCCATTATTTGGATATCTGTTTATCACGCGTAGACACAACACATCCATGGCTTAAAATTTGTCTCTGATGACCCAGACACCATCAGCTCGTGGCTGTACAGGGTGTGTCCCGTCTCATACACTAATAATGCACACATTTTTTTGGGCTTAATAGGGAAATCCTGGGGATCCTGGCCCAGTTGGTTACCAAGGAATGAAGGTTTGTGTTTTTTTTGTCATGACTTTATTATACTGACAAACATGGAGTACCAGTTCACATTTTTCACCTTGGACACGTTGTCTTTCAACAGGGAGACAGAGGGCCAAGAGGTGACAAGGTAGGACATGTCCCTTGCAAATGTGCTTTTCTCTTTTAGTGTCCATATAACTTTATGTGAGAGACCGTAACTTTTTTGTTTGCTTGCTTTTTTGTATACTTCAGGGCGAAAGGGGTCACAAAGGGTTCAAGGTAGGTTTGCCGTCGTAGCCTATTCTTCACCGTCTCATCATTTAGTGTTGTGCATGTTTACTTAAACGCTGCTCAACTTATTCATAGGGAGACAAAGGACAGCATGGCATAGACGGCACCGATGGACGCAAGGTAAGATCACTGCTGTTGGTTAAATGTTAAGCTTCCGGTGGCACCTACTGCATCATGTTGCTTCTACAGTAAACTTTGTGTCTGGGGTCTTTTTCGAGATCTCAACGTGTGTGTCATCTGTCTGCTTGTGTGGTCCCTGCCGTTTTTCAACTGTTTGTCTGTACCCAGTGTACGGTTCATCTGTCATGTTTACAATGCTGCTGTGTCTCCTTCACATGTGTCAACTTTAATCTACTGCCTGTACAGTTTATTTAGGCCTTGGAAACGATATAAGATGTGTGTGATTACTTTTCAAGTCTGGATCAAGTCTGGATCAACAGCGTATTTTATGTTTATTCTTAGGGTGAACCCGGCTACCCTGGCCTGCCCGGCTGCAAAGGCTCCCCAGGTCCAGACGTAAGTGGGTTCTATTAAAACTCTCACCTCTCTAGGTGTTTACCATACCGAGACCGTGTTTATGGATACGTCAGGGCTGTGAATCTGTAAGGTGATCCTCTGCTCTTCCTCCCCTCCAAAAAGGAGACACTGGTGCATCCGTTACCCTACTGTTGAAAGTCCAGTTTCCTTTAAAAGGCATGAAATATCTGCCATCTTACAAAACAAATTGGCGCGCAGTGACAGACATAGGTTAAAAAACATGGATTGGCTGAATCCTAGGATCGAATCTAATTTCATGCGGTACCAATTTCAGAGGCTCCACCTAAGCGAGTCTGTTTCCACTCAGCCTACATCTGGTGACCATGACAGAGGATGTGTGCAATGAAATGTACCAAACATTTACCAAACAATGGACACAAGCTGTTTTTCTAAACAAAAAATTTGCAAGCACCGTTTTCAAAAATACCTGCATTAGCTAGACATCTCTTATAAAAAAAAAGTATCCTATGTTTTTAAAGTATCTGATTTATTTTATAATATCAAATTGTCTTTTACAGGGTTTACAAGGAGAGCCAGGTCCAAAGGGAGATCCTGGTCCCTATGGTAACAAAGGAGAAAAAGTAATATAATTTTTTATATAAATATTTAATATAATTTTAACATTATAGATGGAAAGATAGATTTAAAATATGTGTCATTTTTATTAGGGTCAGCCTGGTGGTGATGGGGGACCAGGAAGGCCAGGGAACTACGGATCTCTTGGAGGAAAGGTAAAATTATGAGGTCATTAAGCCGCACTTGAAGTTGTTGAGTGGGAAGCTGGAGAAATTGACAGGATGCGAGCAACTGGATGTGGTAGAAAATCATAGCCTTTCCAAAACAACAGGTGGATTCGCGGCGGGGTCATGGGCTTCCAAGAGTCACTGAACGTCATGTAGAAGGTGAACAATCTGGTCTACAGAAAGTTATGGTAGCTTAGTTTAGTAAACGTGACTGCATTTATTTATAATGGGAATGTGAGCACAAAAACGGGCCTGTTGAGCAACGTAACAAGGTGACAGCAGTACAATGTTGTCTTGGGAAAAGACATGCTGCTGCAGGCAGTTTGATGATCTGGACAATGTTCTGTTGGTTAGTCTTAGGTCCAAATTCTCCAGCTCTCAACCATATAAGTGGGAATGGACCTTGTGCTTGATGCCACATACCTCCAGAAACTTTAAAACTACCTGTGGTATCAGAGCTGGCGATTCCTGATAGGGTTTAAGAGGAAAGCACTGAGAATGGTTTAACTTCACCCAGGGAAATATTTACATTGGGCAGGTTGTCACTGCTGAAGGAAATTAAGTTTTTGACACGCTCTTTAAACACAGAGATTCATTCATTTCCTTTTGTTTCTTCAGGGTGAGAGAGGGCCAAGAGGTGCTGATGGGGACAAAGGAGAAAGAGGGGATGATGTAAGATTGTTCTTGTTCATACAATATTCTCAGATTTGGCAATTCTTACAATGAAACCATTTTCTCTGGTGTTTTCAGGGGCCACCTGGACCTGAAGGACCAATAGGAGACAGAGTAATAATCTCAAAACAGTTTAACAGCCCAGTCCCATTTTACAGTCCAGAAACTATTGTATCAATCAAATGTCACTTTCTCTTAAGGGCACAGCAGGAGAGAAGGGCGAACAAGGTTCCCGGGGGAACAGAGGGCCCAAAGGAGGGCCTGTAAGTGTGATTTTAATTTCATGACAATCCCGCTGTGCTTTCTGCTCGTTTAATGTGGCTAGGAGGGTTGGAGGTCCTGCCCACATCATTTCCTATAATTTCCAGACTCTCCTATAATTAATCTTCATACATTCAGCACAAGTACGTTTTGGTTGCTCTCATAGTCAGTCAGGCTCTGCTCTTTGCTGCCTTATAATTTCATTCTGAGAGAAAAACTCCAACCCAGGTTATATATTTCACTGATAAGCATGTCTTCTGAAGGGGGAACCTGGACCTCGTGGTCAACAAGGACGTGAAGGAACACCAGGGGAAAATGGAGATCCAGTAAGACGCATCTATATATTTATTTATATATATATATTTTTTTTCTGAGCACATGCTAGCACAAAAACCTGCCACTGAGAACACAAAACTCTCCCAGTATTCTTCTGATTCTCCCTCAAGGGCTTGTATTTTCTTTCTGCATATGGTTTTAAATGTCTGATGGGCATTCTAAATTCTTTCACTTGTTCCGTTGTAGCGGGCAAGCTTGAACAGGTTGCAAAGGAACTTGTTACCCAGGTCTGCTAACTTTAAACATGGTCATCCATTTAGATTTGCGTGAGACATGTCAATCCTTCACTACCTCATCAAAAATCCATGCAGCACCCAATGAGCTTTACACAGTCATGTGCTGTACACACCTTCTTCTGCAGACCTTCTTTAAACCTGGAAAGGATTAAAAAAATGATAATGATAAAGATATGGAGTCAAACATCACAGTTGTATTTTTACAAATAAATCTTAATTTGGATTGTACATATAATAGCTACAGCTATATATATTATAGCTATTTTCTGTTTAGGAGTAATCCTTTGTTTTTTTAGGGAGGGTTGGAACATACCACCTTTGCAAGGAGCTGTTAAATCCTACATTGTGATGCATGTGTTTTGATTAAGCAGAAGTATGACATCAGAATACAGGCATCACAATGTAGGATTTAACAGCTCCTTGCAAAGGTGGTATGTTCCAACCCTCCCTAAAAAATCAAAGGATTACTCCTAAACAGAAAATAGCTATAATATATATAGCTGTAGCTATTATATGTACAATCCAAATAAAGATTTATTTGTAAAAATACAACTGTGATGTTTGATGCATGTGTTTGGATTAAGCAGAAGTATGACATCAGAATACAGGCATTTTGACAGGGCTTCTTCTTCAACTCACAGAGAACCAACCCTCGAGCAAGGTCATGAGGCCAGTAAACACAACAAAGTCATTTTGGCTGGAGTTGAAACAAGAGAAATCACGTCTGGATATGTGGGAAGGAACAAAAAGGAAGGAATTTATGTGTACCCCTAGACAACCAGAAGGTTCCCAGATGGGGTAGATTACGTTCTGTTGGGAAGCTACAGAATCTGGCAACTTCTTTTTACCATACCAAGCATTACTATAGAACCTTAGTTCCACTATGTGGCACAAGTGGTAATGGTCTGTCCCGTTGGTTTGAATCAAGATTATGGATTGGATTGTTATGATATACTGATATGAACATGCTCATGCCAGTGTATTCAAGGTAATTCTAGGTAATCCATTCCAAGCAGATTTTTGAGCTCTTACGGGATTTTCTATTTAATGCACACACCACTAATACTAATATAATAATACAGCTGGGTGATTAAGTAAAGACATTTTCTAAAACCTGACGAACCATTCAATACATTAATTATCTGATCACATCACAATATCTAAAATTTCAATTGAAAGAGATTTGTTCTGTCTGCAGGCTGCAGTATTTAAAGTTAATGACAATATAATTCCAAGGTGAAGGCAAGGACTACCAAAAGTGTTTATTCTAATGCTTGATATGCTAACAAATGGCTGTGCTTGTGTTTCAGAGCATTATGCTAGCATTAGTGTAGAGTGTGTCAGGACCTGCACTGGCAAGAGTGGGAACCCTAATGCTGAGCAAGTAGCAAGCCTAGTTTAAGTGCCTGCATTTTGAGTCTTGGCATTAGTATTTATATTCTGTGTGGGGTTCTTTTTAATTCTGCAAAAGCTGGCACTTGTTTGCTAGTGTAATGGTGTTTGTTTGCTATTGTAAAGTAAGCCAGATAATTATGTTGTTGTTGAATGTGACCTATTGATGGGCGGACCTTTAAATAATCCAGAATGAGTATGTGAGATAGTCGTTCCTCTGGCTCCTCCCATTTTAAACCAATATAGTTACACATTAACAAAAAGGGTAATTTTGTTTATTTTTCTTGAAATAGGTTTCTTGTTATTATTTGTTTTTTGTATTCATGTAAATCCTTAGGTTACATAATCTTGCACTAGTGAACAAGGGAGTGGTAGTAGCCTAGTGGGTAACACACTCGCCTATGAACCAGAAGACCCAGGTTCAAATCCCACTTACTACCATTGTGTCCCTGAGCAAGACACTTAACCCTAAATTACAGGGACTGTCCCTGTAACTACTGATTGTAAGTCGCTCTGGATAAGGGCGTCTGATAAATGCTGTAAATGTAAATGAACAGGCCCCCTCAGTTATCACATATCTTACCACCTGTTGGAAAACAAAGACCTCAAATGCCCACTTAGTCGATTGCAATGTCCATTGCAATTCAATGCTCATCATCTAAAAGAACAAAACTGCAGCAATCCACATTTTACTACATCTCAGTATATCAGTTTGAGCATCCCAAGATGTTTTAGCTCACATTCTAACTTTTTAAAAAAGATGAAGCAATCCCACATGTTACTGAATGACATGATGTCATATGATCTTTACATGAAACCCATGGTTCAGGCCCATATATATGGTTTCAGTGCAGCTCTGTGTTCTCTGGAACAAGAGCAAGCAAATCTTACTTGAAGTTTACTGATTTCCCCGTAGAACTGGCTCAGCTTTAAACTGGATGGAAAGTAGCAGAGGTCCATACATTTTTCAGGAAGTCTCTTTGCCTCTCTCCAAACCTCCGCTGCGCTGATTTAATTCTTCCATGTCTATAGTCAATGCATCATATAAAAAAACTTTTTCTCTCCCCTGACTCACTCACTAAGGTTAATATTTGCTGCCACTGGTCCAATTTTGGAAAGAGGGAAGAGATAATTAGCCTTTGGTATCAAATTGGCCACCTTTATTTAGTGAGCTGAGAAATTAAATCTGAATGGGTTGTAGTTTTCCCCAGTCTGCTCCAGGATTCTCATATAAAACATGCTTTTTTGCATTTGATGCAATAGTAAAAGTTCATGTGGACTAGAGCTTGCAGTTTATCAACAATACATGATTATTTTCACCTTTATTGTTTAGGGTGTACCCGGACGGCAAGGCTCACCTGGGTACAGGGGAGATGAAGGCCAAGCTGGACCAGAGGTAAGTATGCAAACATTATTTGTGATGATTGAATATAAAGTAAAGTTGATCATATTCACATTTTTCAATAGGGGTCTAAAGGGCCAAGGGGCATTAAGGGATCTCCAGGAGACAGGGGGGTGATGGGAGAAAGGGTGAGTTTTTAAGTCAGTGGATGCCTTGATGGCATGATGGTGTCAAACAACAGGAACTGCTATAGATCTGAGGTGTACATGCCTCCCTAAATCATGTTTCTGCTGTTTCTGCTTCCAGGGAGAGGACGGTGCTGCAGGAAATGGAACTGCTGGTTGCCCAGGCTTCCAGGTATAGGCCTATGTAATATTTGCCTCCATTGAATTGAAACTGTTGTAATGATACTGCATTGTGCTGACCTCACTTTTGGTTCTCAGGGTTATCCTGGCCCCAGAGGTGATCCTGGAGAGCCGGTATGTGTAAAACAATACCCAATGCATCAGTTTTCAATTTCTTACCTTGTTGTGTTGTTATCAACAGTTAGAATCGGCCATGTATTCTTTGATGGTAGCGATATAACCCTAATCTTCATGATAATGATCTGGCCTCAACATTTTGCTGTGCTTCAAGAAATGGCCATTGTAGTGGATGTATTTAACAACACTATACAGTATACCAATATCATTATTAGTTCCATTCAAAGCAATCATGTGTCTTTTAACTCTGACCCTCATACAAAATCTAATCTGGCTTGGTTCCGAAAGAAATATATGACAGCAACAAGACACAACAAGCAGAAAAGAGGCACAACTGGGACAGAACAGCACAGAATGCAATCATATAGGACAATAGACAAGCAGAAACGAGTATGTGCAAAGGGTAATAGAAGTGCAAAATTTCTTGTGCAACTACAACATAATATGCATCCGATGAAAGATGTCTGTGTAAATAATGAGGAAATGTACCATGTGATTAAAAATAGAGTTGGGCGAATGTTTTAAATTTGAAGACATAGGCTATATTCCCTTCCCTGGCAGATGTGAGTTGTGCTCACAGTCTATAGCTTTACGACAGCTGTGCTGGCTCACCCCCACAAGATGTAAACAGACAGTCTAGAATGGATAGATGGGGAGCAAAAAAAGACCTGGTGCTAACATGAGTTCCTCCCGCTTCCCAGGGAACCAGAGGAACCCCCGGGCCAAAAGGAGACGACGGAGAGCCGGGCGATTCTGGACCTGATGTAAGTCATGTGGGACTTTACTATTGATTTTGGCATTTTCTGGTACCGCACTCACATAACCAACCCACCCCACCCCAACCCACGCTCTTTATCTCGTTTTTGCTACTCCCTTCTGGAATCTTTCTCATTTTAGGATTCCTATCTCACATATCATGTACCTCATCTCTGAAAGTCAGCGCTATATTCTTCACTTATTCTGAGCCAACGCAGCTGTGTTCAGACTGTTGCCATGGAAACCAGGAGGTTAGGGTCAGAATGCAAGTCTTCTGCGCGCTACATATTTTTATGAGTTGGTTGTTTGGGACAGTGTACATGAATGTGTGCAGCTGTCTACTTTCAGTGGAAAAGATGAGAACTTAAATGCCATTGCTAGATTTTTAAGAGACACCCAGTCTTTTTTTAACAGCTGAAAGGTTTCCCCAGAAGCCCATTTCCAAGGTCATTTTATTTGTAGGGAAATTTCTTTGACTTTATAAGACTGCCGAATGATGCATAATTCTTCATGCGCTTTTGTACCATATGAATTTGAACAGGAAATTAAAAATTTGCCTGTTTCACCATGACACTGTGGCATCAGCTGAAATGGAGATGGTTCAAGAGTTTGTGCAAGTTTGAAATGATATCTGTGATGAAATTGCTAATGGTGTAATGGTAATGGTGTAACTGAAAACAATCTGCTCCTCTTCTGATCAAATCAATATGGAGTGCGGTAACCATAAGGAAATCACATTTCTTTATGAACCATGTTCTCCAAGTTGCATGCAGTGAGCTGAACCAACAGGGTTCCCCTCCACCTCTTCCTGCAGGTCTTGTATTTGTTGCTATGTTACACAGAAGCACGTTATATCAAGAGAGTGGGAATGACTTATTCTTCTAGTGACCCGTTTCTTTGCTAATTAAACACAGGTTGCAAACGTATCAGGTTTATGCTGATTATTAGCCTGGAAAAGTTTGCAAAGCCCTGTTTATGTTCATATCTTAAGTATTTGGTCCCCAAAATGACATTTCTTCCTCTTCTTTGGTTAAATATTCTCTTCCTATGTTGACATTAGACAGAGAAGTAGTTTTAGATCTGTAAACACTCACATAAACAACACAGGCTTCTCTCTGAATTTGTGTTTACACGAGCCGTGCCAGATTCATATGCCAGATAAAGCATCTTGGCACATGCAGCCTGATCAGAGGGGCTACTGGGGAATAATCTTACCCTGCTTGCTTTAAATCCCGAGGTCATAGACTGCCTTTATATACCAAGTCACATTCGATTCAGAGTACAATCTCACTCACTCATGTTTTTATCAAAAATTTGCACAATGAATTTGAAATATTTTGCACCTTTCAAATTTAGTGCAGGTGTATTTTGTGTGTCTTACGAATTAAATGAGATTCTTTGCAAAAATGTGCAATTTGTTCATTTTTTTTGTTAACATATATTGCAGAAAAACATATATTGGTTGTTTTTTTTATTATTTAACACTTTTTTCTGTGCTCAATAATGGCAGCTGATGTAGCTTACTATTTTTTTGTAAAAAAACTGTATTTCCTCTGTGATGTCACTGTTCATGGAGGCCCTCTTTTTAGTGGGAAATGACCCAGACAGGAACTCAACCTGCTGATCCACAGTATCATTCCAAGAACTGCAGCATGGACTTAAAACAGACTTTCATTAGCCTTGCGTTATAATACAGTACAGATGTAGCCAGAACTGTGTGATTGTGTTAAGTACAGCGCTCTTGTCCTCGTCATTTTTCTCTAAAAACTAGTTTTATGGTTCAATTAACTGATAAAAAAAAGATTCCCTGCTGCCTGTTTGTTCTTAGTCTGTTTTCGGAATGTTTGTGTTGCTGTTTCTCGCATGCCATTTCAATTTTCACCCTTGAATTGTGTTTCCCAGCATAATCAAAGGAAAGCAGTTACTGTTTTGGCCTGTGAAAGTGAGGGGAGGCTGCAGTGTGTGCTGCCGCCTGCGTTGTCGCCTTACCTCTTAAGCAGCCTTCGCTTTGCTTTCTGCGAAAATATTAGCACCTCCTCAGCTGGGCTTTCTGGGACCATATGCTTTGGTCAGACCACAGTTTCCTTTATACAACATCTGCATTATTCATGTCTTGAGGGTCTTGAAGCTGCACTGGTTTCAAGTGAGGAAAACAGAAACATGTGACATCAAAGCATTCTGAGGGCCTTTCTGGCTGAGTGGAGCGCAGAGCGCTCTGCAGAAGAAAAAGGAGAAGAAGTCAGTATCATGTTTTCATGATGATATGGAATCAGGGTTCTGGTCTTCGTCGGTTGATTACATTTGAGTGTTCAAAACTCTGCAGACAATGTTTCAACAGTGGCTTTACAAAGTTCCCATTTATGTATGTTGAGAAAGAACATGCCTGCTGAAATTCATAGGGTCTGTTTTGTGCCTGTGGATTAAGCCTAGACATGGACTAAAAGTGTTTTACATTTAAGACTAGATGTATGTGTTCATGAGTAATATGCCTGTGTTTGTGGCTACAACATTCCAGATCAAGGCTTAGGGAGGTCCATAGCGCTCAGGAAATGTCAGAATATGCTACAGGGACTGTATACTCCCCTCAGAAAACAATGGAAAACAAAATGGCTGCAATAGCGGCTTGAACAAAGGTTTTAATGAGAAATGTCTGCTGTTTGAACTCATTTAGTCAGCAATCATAAGCTGAACCATATGTACTCAGTCCTGCTGGATGTTTATTCTGGTTGCATGTCAATCAGCGCCATACAGTCTGTGTAGCATAGACGCCGGTCGTAGTCAACATGAATGGAACAGCACACGACATAATTAGCAGTGAACAGTCCCACTCCCACTCGTTTTGTCAGTACTGTGTAATGAACATGGTTGCTGTTGTGTTCTACACCGATGCTTCATCTGCTGCACACATGGTTGGTGACTAATCTGCATGTGGTGCATGCTGTGTTCCATTGGAATACATCAAATAAAATCACTTTTAATGTCACGTCACTTGCTGTTAGTGCTCAGGTACAGTGCATGTGAGTCAAAGGCTCTTAAAGCAGCAGTGGCACTACAAGACATGCAAAGCACATCTGTAGAGATGTAAAATTGAAGCATGTAGGCTGCAGATTGGTTAGCTGAGGAGTATTGTACAGTATTTGATCCAACAATGTTATAAAAAAAACTATTTGAGGATGTGCTATAGCAATACATGCAAACAGAATAATTAATGTCTTCAAGGGGTTTTGAATCAGTGAAATTGATGCCTTAAATGAGCCTCCAGAAGATGGTGCCTATAGTGAATTTACTGATTACTGATCTTCACTTACTTTAATTCAGGTGAAAAATCTCTTTTCGAGAAGAAATATTGACTATGCCCATCATTAACACAGCATTGATCTTGATGTGCTTGTTACACGAGGCAGCTGTGAACTGAGAAGGTCCCTGTAGCCCACATCTGCAGCAGATGGCCTTAGAAGGTGCCGCTCTCTCTCCCACCTCAACGGCTTAAGCCCCTTTCTGTGCCTGAATATTTTTGCTGCACGGGATTGTTATGAAATGTTTTTACATTCCCCCGTAAACAGCCTGCGCGTCAGCTGTGACCCCTGCCATCGGCGCACTCAGCAATGGCTCAATATCAATCAGCTGAATTAGTCCTAACAATGATGCCATTCCTAGCAGGCTGCTTCCTGATTTGGGGTTATGCTGTAAGTGACTTGCACTCGCCTTGGAATCTGGAGGCAATTGAAGCGTCATGGTAGATCCTTTCCCCTTTATATTGGGACAGATGGTTGACATTAACCATCATGCGTGACCATAGCCTTCCATGACTCATGGCCATTCAGTACAGAGTCAAATGCTAGAGCCAGTGATGAATTAGTTCATTAGACTTGTGCTAGAACCTAGAAGCTGTAATATTCCAATGTTTTCTCATGTTTTGATGTCCATTAGAATAACCAACCTGGCATACCTGGTCTCAAAGGAGCAAAAGGGCATAGAGGACCCGAGGGCAGACCTGTAAGTATGATGGTTTCATCCACTTCGGTGCTGCAGGTAGAACTGGAGCTAAATTGTTTTGTGGCTTGATGAGCATAACATGGGGCAGAACATACATGAAATGCTGTGTGCATGTCACAAAAAATATTATATTGCAAAAACCCTTTAATTAGAACCCCCTGACCCAAACCGCCCTCTGCCAAGCCCACTTGTTGTCAGGATGAGTCAGTATGCATACTTTAGTCTGGTTCGTGATAAACAGCCTCTTTTTGAGTTATGGGCCTGTGGGAAGGAGGCTGTGCTCAGGGTGCAATTTGGTGAAGCTGCTCTCTCCCACTGGACTCTCTCCAGCTGCTGCAACCTCAAATATGCTCTTATTCGGCCTGGGGTTTTCAGCTAATTTTGTGCGTTTTCTAACAAAACAAAGCAACTGACTTAGTCTCAGCACCAAAAAGCCTGCAGCACCAATTGCATTAACACTTAAACGATAAGCGTAAGTTGACCGTATGAATGATGACTATTGCAAATTGCTGACCTAGGGGCCTTCAGGACCACCAGGACCAGCAGGAGCTGATGTAAGTATTGATATGTTAAAGCATTCACCAGCTTGACAGCAATTCAGGGGTATTAGAAAGTTTTGAATAATAGTCTTTGAAAGACCACATTTAGCTGCGAAGTAAATTGGCTACTCCACATTTGGTTCGAAAGAAACCAAAAGCCTGCTAAATACAGACTTTTGGTTCATCAATGTGAAAAGTTGCAACACAGCGTTTGCTTCATGCCTCTGTGTCTCTCACGGAAGCTAAAGTCTGGCATCCCTCATCTCTGTGTTCCATCAACACTCACACAAGCCATATCACAAAATGATAAGTCGCTGTATGTAGTTATATTGTTTTAGATCTTTTGAATAAGGAATTTTCTCGCATTTTAACTTAGATATAAAAAGTGTGCACAGGCTATTTTGATGTATTTAAACATCAAAAATCAACGCCTTTAATGTGACTTATAACCTGTACAATTCAGTTGAAAACTAAATATTACAAAAAACACGCAATGAGCTGGTTGCATAAGTGTGCAGCTCCTACGCTTGCCAAGGAAATCTTTTTGTAAGGCATGTTTAACTTTGGGTATCTTGAAAATAAAGTTATTTTTTCATCTTAATTTGTAGGACTGTGAAATCCTGGACATCATCATGAGGATGTGCTGTAAGTATGCTACTTTTGCTGCAACAACTATAATTAAAGTAAACTATTTGTTTGTCTTCCACCTCAGTAAGCTCTATATAAGCTCTATAAGTTTTTGTAAATTGATGACGTACCTCAGTTGTAATCGCTGCTTATCTGAATCTTGGCCGCATGATGAAGTCCACTTTTTACTGCTGTTGTGACAGCTGTACAATGAACCGGGCACTTTTTCATCCAAAAATGCCATTGCTAACTGCAACCCGTCAGTGGCACAATTTCTATTTTCCTTGGGAATTATGAAAATCGGTGAGATGGTCCACCTATTCTATAGATGACCAAGGACAAGGATTAGTTTGCACATTTACAACATATGCAAGGCAATGCAGAGTCTTGCCAAATAGGCAACACATTGCGTGGCTTTCTTTATGTGATGTTTGCTGGTGTCCTGTGATGTAATGGAAATTTTTCTTGTGTGTTCTTCTCTTCTCGCTCAGCCTGCTGTGGTGAGTTTTTTCCCACTTTTTTCTCTTTAATGTGTGCTAAAAACGAATGGCTAAGAATGCTGGGGTTTGTTGTTTCTTTTCCTCACACCATGTGTTCAGCGGAAGATGAATGCCTTTGGATGCACAGTTGTGTGTTTAAACTTGATTAAACTTTGTTTAGAGTGCACATGTGGACCCATGGACCTCGCTTTTGTTGTGGACAGCTCTGAGAGTATTGGTGCCAACAACTTTGCTATTGCGAAGGATGTCATCATAGCCATTATTGACAGGCTGGTTAGAGACCAACAGATGAAGGTGCCGTCTTGTGTTCATGTTTAAAGTGTCTGCAAAATGACGCTTTCTTTTCAATGTCATTGCTCCTGTTCGTGTGACGCATACCTTCCTTTTATTTCACTTTGCAGTTTGGGGTGAATGACTCCCGTATTGGCGTTGTCCAGTACAGTGGGCCTAATGCCCAGGAGGTGGTCAAACTGGGGGACCCTAACATTCGCACACTTACTGATCTCAAACAGTACGTATGAACTACAAATAAAAATAGTGTTATCCCAAGAACCAATCAAGTTTAATAAATAAATAAATAACCTTATTTTATGGAATACTGTGATGGTTTAACCTGTTTCAGACTCACGGTTTGATGACATCCTTATTTTTCCCCTTTCAGAGCTGTGAAGGAACTGAGGTGGTTGGCCGAGGCCACTTATACAGGGGAGGCCCTGCAGTTTTCCCTCAAGAACCTGATTGGTCGCTTCAGGAAAGAAGACCCAGTGGTCATAGTTCTCACAGACGGACGCTCAGACATCGTCAGAGACAAGGAGCCTTTGGACGTGCTATGTAACCAAGGAATTAGGGTAAACTGTGTTCCTGTAACGCCGTTGTTAGAATGCTTCAGTAAATATTTGGTTTGTTATTGCTGTGATAATTCTGGCTCATAAAAGGAGTAATTCGTGCACAGCCACTCAAGAACCCACTGGGAAAAATAAGAGATATGGCCCTCCACCAGGTTAATCAGAACAGCTTCAGGTTGTAATTAGCATTAATGAGCTCTGTTCTGTTCTCGTAAGGTGGGAGGCATTGGAGTCAAGGACTATTCAGGCAGGATGCCCAATCCAGAGCAACTGGGGCAGCTGGTTTGCGCCAGTGATGTCTCAAAACCGGGATTTTCTCTGGTGCGTGACAACTTTGCAGAGCTTCTGGAGGATGACTTCCTGCAAAATCTGACTGCCCAGATCTGTCAAGGTATTGCCTGATTCCATTAGTCTTTTACAAGAAATTGTTTTGAAATGGATGAAGAAATAGTGATGCTTGATTTTTTCAAACAGATAAGAAGTGCCCCAATTACAAATGCCCAAGTAAGTTAAGTTATTCATTTATTATTAAAATGTATTTTCTTTAATTGGCATCAAAACCCTGGCATTGGTAAAATGTTATTAAATGAGCTTTTTTATCATCTAGTCTCATTCGACACTCAAACCGACATCGCCATCTTGATGGACAGCTCAGCTAGCGTGGGAAGCAAGAACTACGAGATAACAAAGAAGTTTGTAAAGAGACTGGCAGAACGTTTCATCACGGCAGACACCCAGGCGACCAGGGCCGCTCAAGTTCGCGTTGCCGTTGGCCAGTACAGCCGCGATGCCAACCTGAACACCTTCACCAGCAACCTCACGCAGATCATGACCAACGTGAACAATGCAGTCTTCCAGAACACCGGAACCGACATCATGGCCGCACTCAACTACGCCATCGAACGCTTGCGGGGCAGCGGCACGCGGGTGAAGAAGCTCCTGGTGTTCTGGGACGGCCGCTCGCAGGGGATCACCAGGAGTGTGATCGAGAAGCGGGCACGCGACGCAGAGGCGGCCGGCATCAAGCTGTACGTCCTGGCCACCGGCACCCAGGTCAACGAGGCCAACCTTCGTGACCTTGTCAGCAGGGGGCGACCTTTCGACGTGGCCTTCGCCCAGCGCCACCTATTAAGAGCCTCTGACTACGCTTCCCTGCTCAGGGGTGTCTTCTACCAAACTGTGTCCCGCAAAATCTCTCTGAAGGACTGAGGCATTCTGGGAGCTGAGGCAAGCAGGTGCTTGGGAAATTGTGAGGGCCCCAGAGCAAGGAGTATTTTCAAGAAGGGGAATTAAATGGGGTGGGCAATAGACCAGAATTTTTCAAATGTAATTCATATCTCATTTTCATACATTGAAAACAATTCTTGTATTTTGATTTTAATGACAGAAAACGATTGTGTATCAGATCCAATGAAAATAGATAAGTGGCTTTTGTGTTGCAGTAGCGCACCTATGATGGTGTTTAAAACCAGGTCTCCATGGTCCACTGGCTTTTCTGCGGTGTTCAGTGAGGTCCACATGAAAGCCGCCTCACCGAGGCAGAGTTGGGGTGGAAGTGGATGAATCATGGGCGTATATTAATGTTTATCTTCTGTTTATCAACATCTCCTTAGACACAGTCTGTGCGTGGGGAATGTTACCTGTTTGCTGGTCGAGACGTCTGCGTTTTTCTTGCCGTGCTCTGAGGAACATTTCCATAAAAGGGTGCGACATGTCAGCGTTGCTAACATAGGACTGCACATGTCGCATCCACAGCCTGTGGAAGTCTTCCCCCAACCTCACTGCGGTTAAGCCCTCTGTCACACACCCTGAAAAAGTACGACCGTTTCCGTTTCTTCCCAGCATTCCATTACATATCACTTAAACATGGTGCTATATAGTTCGCTCAGGACGTCCTGATGCTTAAAATAAAAAAAGACAAGTTGAAGTCAAAATTGTCTTGCCCAAGGCAGATGTTGTTTTTATCACTAGGTTTGTGTAAAGTTTTATACACATTGGAAAAAAAATGTATTTGATTCCAGCCACTGGGCTGCTGTAGAGGTATTTTCAATAAAAAGATGCTTCACCCCTTTAGTCTGTCCTCTCCTGTCTGCTTCACCAGATCTGGCATCTTAATCCATTCATACTGTCAAAGCAGTGAAGCGCTCAGAGTCCAGCGCTTTTTAAGAACTATGACTGGTTGGCGAAGAATGCGCCTTACCTCATGCACTTATGTTTCTACTTCATTTCCTAACACAGTATTTTTATCAAATTAGTAAGATGTCCAGAAAAGTGGGTGCTTAGCCCGCAGTGCTGCTCGTACCCTGTGCCTCCTTCCATCAATCTGTTTTCAAATCCTGCTTTGGAACTGGACTCTTTCCTAACAATCTGCTGGCAGAAAACATGAACAGCCGCTGGACAGGGCACCAGTCCATCACAAAATGGATGCATACACACACACACACACACACAGAGACACACAGAAAAGGACCAGTTGAGCATTGCCAGTCCACCAAACCTGCATGTCTTTGGCTGAGGGGAGAAATCTAGAGGACACCCACATGAACATGGATGAGACACACCTGGGATTCGAACCAGCTGTGCTGCTGCTGCGTCTCCCACTTTATCAGACTGGGAATGATTTTCACTCGTGCATCACTCGTGTTTAATTCATCTAACTAGTTTCAGTCACACCATGCAGGCTTACTCTATATATTTTCCGAGTGACACATTTTGAGCGTAAAACTCTTTGCAATAGAGGGGAACTTTTCTACTCAGTTGTCACCTTAAATAATGAAAAATGTTCTCTGCTCACATTACAGGCAGTTGAGCTGTATCTGTTCCTGACTTTCACCAAACAGTTCATAATATTGTTTTTCTTGTTATTTACTCAATTGAAAATGTGTTAGGTTAGGTGGGAGCATCAGATCCCTCTGATAATATCCACATTTCCGTAAGGGAGCTAAGCAACTTACAAACAAGGATGCTTGTGAGGGAGAAATACACATAATCTAATATATTGGAAAGTTTGGCCTACTTTGGATCACCTATTAAATAAACATATATTTTCTGACAAGATAAGACACAGACAGAGGGATGGGGATTCCATTATATTGCACAAATTTCCATGGACAAGACCCAGTTGTACTTTGGAAAGTTCCAAGTATTACGAATTTTGATGCCAGATGCTGACACTATTGAAACATACACTTGCAATAACCTACGCCCCCTCTCATTTATTTTTCTTACAAAGTGAATTTCATTTATATTGGCAGGGACTTACAATGTATTGTATAACTGCACTACAGAAAATGTATAAAAGATCAAACAAACAACCAAGTATGGATATTATCAAAATTCAAAGACATCTAGCTCACTGAACTTCGTGGCCTCAATAGAAACGCCAATTTGTTGACATACACTTGCATTTACCAATTATTATAACAACTTCATAAAAAGGGCAGTAACGTGGGTGCATGGAGGGGAATCTAAACACAAGACCATAAACAAGACAATAGACATGGCAGCAGAGGCCTTACTGGAAGACTTTTCTCTAGGACCAGGATTGGGAAACGCTGCTGTAATCAGCCTCTGGGGCACCAGTAGTAGGGGACAGTAGGTGACAGACACACATCACATGTACGGAAATACTTCGCTCTTGATTCACAAACAGCAAGTACAATAAAGGAACTAACATTATACACCATCTGAAACATGGATGATGCTAGAACTACAGGCAGTCGTCCAGTCCAGGTCATTTCTTATGTTATGATGATGTTATGTTTGTTGGTTTATAATGACTGTTGCAGCGACAGGGCGGAAACAGGGTACATTTATCCTGGCAACAATCAGGGAAACACGGACGCCGAATGCAAATTAAATTGACAGATGTATTGAGTAAAGCTGGTGCCCCAGAGGCTGATTACAGCAGCGTTTCCCAACCCTGGTCCTAGAGAAAAGTCTTCCAGTAAGGCCACTAAGAAACACCTGAGCCTACTTAAGGAAGGGCTCAGTTTGCTCAGTATTAAGTAGAAGGAGCCTTTTGATCTGATACAGCCATGAGTCTTTTTGGGAAGTTTTTCACACATGGATTTGGGGATCCTCTGCAAGTTCTTGGAGGTTGGATGGTAAATGTTGGTGGACAGCCATTTTTAGTGCTCTCCAGAGATACTCAATTAAGTTTAAGTCAGAGTTCAGGCTGGGACATTCAAGAATAGTCACAGAGTTGTTGTGAAGCCACTCCTTCATTATTTTAGCTGTGTGCTTAGGGTCATTGATGGGTCTTGTTGGAAGGTATGCCAGTAATATGCAACAAGCGTTACTGGATGTCCCTGCAATAAAACAATTTAACTGGTCAAGAAGGCTGACCAATTAGAAGAGGAATTTCCCCCTTCAGCATGACAATGACCCCAATTATCAAAAGATTGACCTTACTAAAAGAAAACTGAAGTTTTGGAATAGCCCAGCCAAAACCCAGACCTAAATCTAATAGAAAATGTGTGGTGTGACCTGAAGACGGCTGTGCATAAGAGGTGTAGCTGAGGTGGGCCTGAGAAGTAGACTGCAAAGACGACAAAGTTTACAGCACTTTCAGAGGCAAGAGGACTGGCAAAGCACAGCTAATGATTCCCATCTGCCCCCAGCTCCAAACATCGAGCCCTGACATCTGGAGCAGATCTTCCTGCGCTGGGACAAGAAGGATGTGCATTCATGGCCAGGACTTTTGTTCTTAAAGATGGAAGAAAAGCAGGGATGAGAGTTCAGAAACGTAATATTTTAAGTTAAAACACTGTAAACTATTTGACAGCTCTGTATTGAACATTTTAAAATTAAACAAGAAACATCTCCAAGCCTCATTTTACTGCCATGATTCTTCCTCACTACAACTGCTGAAATATGAGCGTGTGATCCCAGAATACACTACAAGTCCTCAGATCACAATCTATTGATTGACTCCCTGGACTGCAGCAGGAGACCAGAAGCTACAGGAGTCTGGGAGTTCAGGCCTGCTTAGGGCTGCCCACAGGCTTTTTACACAAATGACTCAATGGAAGCATCAGCTCACAACTCCAATGCCTCACTCCCTTCACCAGGCTCCATCCCAAAATTGGTCTGAGGCAGCAAATGAGCCATAATTTCCCAGTGTGGAGCACCCTGAAAGAGACCCTCTGTTTTGCCATTTGGGAAATGTGAATATCATAGGGTAGAGTAGGATGGCGGAGGTGAGGTCCAGTGTATAGTTTTTTTTATGCTTGGCCAACATGAAGGTGGTCTCTGGGAAAACAAACGCCTTCTGCATGTTGACACAAGTAAAGTGTGGCTGGGTTAATGAACAGAGGAGCCTGTCATGGTGGAAACAGAGCATTTATGGAAATCATGGATAAATCATTATGCTGGGCCACTAGCGTTTGTCCTGTGGTGCATCTGTGTTATGAGTACCTGATGAAGGCCCACACAACATCATACTTATTTAGGTGAGGATCTCTTGTAGGTTAGGATCTTTTGTGTTGCATGTTGTGAAATAAATGTTATTTAGTGGATCCAATTTAATCAAAGCTTAAAAACCAGGTAAAATAAGGTCAGTGAGATCATAAATGGAACATTGTAAAATATCGCAGCCATCTGTTTATCTGCACTAGTTTGATGATGTTGGCTGATGTCCTTTGCAAAGAAAACAGGTCCTTCAGAAAGAGAAATCATGATACACATTATGCACTATATACTATTGAACACTATATAATTGAACATGAATAAAAATTTAAGGTTGATGCCACAGTTTAAAGATCAGACTGGAGGACAACCAAAGCATTACCAATGCAATTTGAGAAATGCACAAATAATCCTGGGTTTTGAGCTGCGCTGAATCCTCGCCATGTTAAACTGGTGTCTTTCCAAAAACCTCCCTGGACTTTCCAGGCGCTCAGAAGCTTGAAATATCCAAGGAAATATAAAAAATTGTTTAATGTTAGGGCCAACTCCTTGTTTCCTTATCCTTTGTAATGGTGCACGTTTGATACTACTAGATGCTCAGGTCCAACTCAAAAGTCTGTTTTGACAAGCAATCTGAGATTGTGCGAGGCAAATGCACGCTCAGCTGTAGCCGCGAGGATGGGTTCTGGTGCTTCGAAGTTGTTTAACACTCCAAGGTGGCTAAAGGGCCAAGAGCGACTGCACTCAGGCGTGTGGGAAGGGGGGTTGCAGTGGTGGAGCCATTCCTTCAGAATGAGTCATGGTAAGCCCCCGAGTCAGAGCAGCAACAAGTCCCCCCACATCTCTCTTTTTAAGGAAATATGCACCCTTCGCCAACACATGGAACGGAGTGAGAGAGAGATATGGATTAATATGCAAAAGTGTTCCCAGTGCTGAAGGTTCTCTGTCTTCACTCACCAGTGAGGGTTTCTTTTCTTGTCTTTAACAAGGAAGCAAGAGCATTGCAAACCGTCAGTGCAAATAAGCAACTGGAGCATATTCACATATTCTACATTCATAAGTGAATTCACAAAACTATCTGGCCTTCATGTTAGCTGTACCAATTTGATTGTCTGGCACTGATCGCTATGAGGTTGTAAAAAAGTTTTTAAAATGTGTATTAAATAAACAGCAAGCTTTAAAATTATAACAGGTGTTCCGTTCTAAAGTATGGCACTTCATTTGAAGGGCAAAGCTGGCAAGTGAAGAGGAGGGGAAATCACTGAGAGTCATGATTTTGGTCTTTACCAGTGAATACTCCTGTGTGGGACCACACTGGCCGTCATGCAGAAATCGAGTCTCACACCCCATCCTGCAGGTTATCAGTCGTAAAACTCGCCTCTGTCGAAAGGAGGTTGGACGTGAGTGAACTGATATGAAATGCATTTCACTGGTGTGCAGCACCATATAAACGATGTCAGCACACTTTACTGATTTGGCAAAACCGTTTCCAAGTCCAGCACACTTCTTAATTCACGGTGTAATCTGATCCCAGCAAGACCTAAGACCATATTTCAATAAACTCTACTGCTAGCATCTAAACTAGACCAGTCTGCTTTGGATTGTGAGTGGCATGAGGGATGGTGCATCAAACGATCCAAATTGTTAATGAGGAAAAGCCATTCGTCAAGCAACGTGTTCAAATCCGTGCCGGAGCAACATAGGGAGAGGGGAAAAATGTAAGGTATTGTTCCACCATGTTCCTCATTCACTGTCGTGATTCAGGGACTCTCCTCAAGGTAAAAGAACACCACCAAAGTGACACCCAAGCATCTATTTTTAACCCACCAATATAACATGGTGCTGATATCCCGGACTAAAATACAGAGTCCCACTCTCCGCTGTGAAGCAGGGACTTACGTGGTCCTCTTAAAAAAAACAAAAAAAAAACGGTTTCAACACCAAGAATTTTCTCAGCGTATGAGAGACTCCTGTAAAGCCCTAGAGAGGATGTAGGAGTTATCTATGTCCCTCCCGCCTTTCCGCGTCGTTCAGACCCCATGGCTGTTCCACTGGCTATACTGATACTGTGCAGCACAATTCCGGGCCAGTTCCATCAACGTGCACGGAGAAAGAGTGAAGCCTGATCTTTCGTTTCGTTGGGACTGGGGCTGCAGCTGTGTGTATGTTTGGTGAATAAATGCGAAGAGAAGAGAGGGAGTTTGTGTGTGATTTGTGAGCGTGTGACTCACTGTACGGAAGGAACCCCGTCAAAGTGGAGTGACCAAGCATCACACTTTTAATGCTGTTTTGGTTTGCCGCCATGGAAACGGACGTCAGCCTTTCCACTCTGCGACCTTGTGATTGGTGAGAGAGGGATGGCGCTCTGCACCTCCGGGTCCAGCGTGATTTTATGAAATGTCACCGGTGAAGAGATGGCTTTCCCATGCTTAAAAAGCTTGATTGCTTTTGTTGTTGGCACGGACCTGGGTTTAGTATTCCCTGAGAAACAAACTGCTCTAGCAGCCCCAAAGCAAAGTTTTAAAGCATTTTTAAAGCTATTTTAATGAGCACAACTGTTTTAAAGGCAATGATCACTTTAAAGACTTCTGTGGTGGTCCACTCCAAATGAAACCCATTCAGATTCACGACAAATACTCTTTTCTTAAACAGAAAAGTCATTTCTGCTTGAAAATTGTAATATTAATGCGCAGTAATGTTTGCATTTAAATATCACAGAGGACCATCTCTCTGGCAGTCTGCCCGTTGAATGCATTCTGGATCGGCATCCAGCGGGAATCGGAGAGATTAACAGATCCCTGATGAGGTGTTTCGTTTAGATTTCGTTCCTTTTGCAGCTCTTGTAAAATGGAGCGGATGTCTGCTTTTCATCATTTCAAAAACGTGCAACTATTTAGAGATAAAGCACTTGTACTTTCTACACATGTTTGTTATTACTTTGATACATTGTTATTATTATTATTATTATTATTATTATTGGTGTTGTTTAGTGACTGCTTGAGACCATGAACAGCAATAAAAAGGGGATTTTATGATTTTTTTATTCGACTTGCTGGCACACGTGTGACTCCGTGTAACTGGAGGCAGCCAGGCCGTGTGGACCCACAGCGCCCCCACGTGGATGGCGGCGGCGCCGCCGCCGCTGCGAAGGAGGGACCTGACGCTCAGACCGAGCGGAGTTTCGGCGGAACGGCGCAGAGGAGAGTGCCGCTCCCGTCCTGCCCGGATTCGACGCCCTTCTCTCCGGCATTTCTGCGCGATGTGCTCGTGAAAACACTGCGGATATATTTCTCACCACGCGGGTAGGTGCGTCACCCTGAGTTAAGATAAAAAAAAAATATTAATACGTAAAAAAGTACAATATGCATTAGGAAAAAAAATCATTTTTTAGATGTCTACTCTGTAAGAAAACGTGTTGTTGTGTTGCGTCTACAATTGCCAGTTTTATATTAATGTTGAGAGTTTTCCAGCTTAATGATGGTGACATAGTTGTCCCAGTGGCCACTGATTCTCGGGCTGATTCTCCT
This sequence comes from Denticeps clupeoides, assembly GCF_900700375.1. NCBI lineage: Eukaryota > Metazoa > Chordata > Actinopteri > Clupeiformes > Denticipitidae > Denticeps > Denticeps clupeoides. Next base: position 15,169,477 of record NC_041711.1, read on the forward strand.
TTCCAGCGTGCACGGTAGCTCTGTGCCGACAAAATGCGTTCATTCTGCGCCTGGAAAACTTTTCCCCCCATCATTTCAGATTCATCTGGGTTGTATCCCTTCTCTATCCGGACTGTGGCGCCCTCGCTGTTGTTCATTCTGATCTAATGCATGGTTTTGTGTAAAATGTTTAAACTAGTAAACTTTGCATGTCAATGTTTCAGCTTTACAATGTTTGACCTTAACTCTCGGATCTGTGAATCCCTTCACATAATAAATGTTCATTATATTGGTTCATCAGAGAGTTTCATTCTTGTTCTGTCCCTGAATTAGCAGAACGTCATCCGTACATTTAACATATAACGTAAACCTTTGATCGCGCCGATGAATCGACATGTAATCGAACTCGCCGCGTTAGCGGCATCGTTCGGGCATGCGCACAGCGTATTCGGGAATAACGGGTCACAAAAAAGGTCATATTTAGGGTGACTGAAGGTCATATTTAGGGTGCTGGAGTGGGCGTGGCCCAAAGGCGTGTCCTGAATAATAGGAGGCATGTTTAAATGTGAATGCAGAATCAGAAGACGTTATTAATCCTGTAGGGAAATTGCTTGTGTAATGACTTCCACACACACACACACATGGAAATACAAGAGCAATATAAAAAAAACATAGTAAAATATGTCTCGTTAAATGAATAAAATTCATTAAGATACAAATTTCGAAGAACCAGTTGTTGCTCATATAGTTGTATAGATTTTTTTTTATACAGCAAGCCCAGAAGCCAGGCCTGCTTGGAAGCTGAAGGGGGTTTTCTGAAGGTCATGGACCAGCCCTTTCCACTGGACACTGAGCAGAAATATGTCCAGAGACCCACACCTGAGCCAACCAGTGGCCTTCACATGGCACTAATTAGACATGTTGCCGTTAGTGACCCTGATTAAATCCATTAAGGAGCAGCACTGTAAAATGTTGTTAAAATTTGGTAAATATTTCCTCAATGCTCAATTTGATAAAACAAGCAAGAATTAAACCCCTAGTAATAATGTTGATAACCTTTATTATTAGTAATCACTTATTAAAGGTCCAGTCCTTTAAGATTAAGCTAAACCCAGACTTGGCCTACCGAAGCAACCCCAGATCATTGACATTTACGGCATTTTTTTTATCAGACAGTCTTATCCAGAGGGACAGTGGTGGCCTAGCGGTTAAGGAAGCGGCCCCCGTAATCAGAAGTTTGCTGGTTCGAATCCAGATCCGCCAAGGTGCCACTCAGGGGCCACTGAGCAAAGCACCGTCCCCACACACTGCTGGCCGGGCGCCTGTCATGGCTGCCCACTGCTGGTGATGGTTAAAAGCAGAGGTCACATTTCGTTGTGTCACCATGTGCTGCGCTGCAGTGTTTCACAATGACAATCACTTCACTTTCACAGAGTAACATACAATCAGTAGTTACAGGGACAGTCCCCCCTGGAAACACTCAGGGTTGCTCAGGGACACAATGGTAGTAAGTGAGGTTTGAACCTGGGTCTTCTGGTTCACATGTGTGTGCAGTAGGAACTATGCATGATGGGTGCATTGCTTCATGTGTTTCCCTTCTTACCCTGATGCGCCCATCACTCTTGAACAGGGTCGGTCTGGACTCATCAGACCACATGACCAAATCATAGCAACTTGAAGCCTTTTTTTATGATTATTCACCATAACCGAAGGCTTTCTTGTAACTGTTTAATCCTAGTCCTCTCATTGCATAGTGCATGTTGAGATGATTTTACTTTCACAACAATCATTTCAACAATCCATTTTGTAACAAATAACATTCAAGTCATTCAGTATTGGCTAGGTTGGATCATGAATGTTTTATAACCATGCTGATATGATGGTTCGCCGCTTTCCTTATAATAATTTTAACATCTGAACAGGTATATAGTAATTTAGTAATTTAGAAATAGTAATTTTCAGATTTCTGCTCTTTATCCAGTGCAGTTGAGCAATGCATTTAAAAATGTGAGATTTCATGCAAGTACCAATTTTTATTTCAGGATGAGGAGAAAGATGGGGTTAGCCAGAGTCCTGCTGTTGTGCCTTCTTTACAAAGCAGCAATGTCTGCTCAAGACTGCAGCAGTAAGTAGAATTTGGGATGTTTACCAATGTTAGCAACAATTTAAGACTAATTATGCACAATTAACGGTTGCTTACAATTTGTTTTTGTCATGGTTGTGCCTTACCTTCTCTAACAGTGTTGTCTTTTTTCCAACAGAGAAGGCAGAATGCCCCATTAATGTGTATTTCACCATCGACACGTCTGAGACCATCGCTCTTCAGGAGCCTCCGCCTGGCAGTCTGGTGCGAAAAATCCAGTCTTTCGTTGAGGAGTTTGTTGGAAAGCTCAAGGAGACGAATTATCTGGGGCAGGTGCAGATGTCCTGGTCTGTGGGTGGCTTGCACTTCTCTCAGACAAGCAAAATTATCAGCAAAATCACCAACCCAAATGACTTTGTCACTGAACTTAAGAAGATCCAGTACCTCGGGAGAGGAACCTACATTGACTGCGCACTTGGCAACATGACTGAGCAGATGCTTATGGAGCATTCAAATGAGAAGACCCTGCGCTTCGCTGTGGTCATCACTGATGGGCATGTTACCGGAAACCCCTGTGGTGGGATCAAGAAGTCTGCAGAGAAGGCCAGGGATGAAGGCATCAAGATTTTCGTCGTGGCTGCATCCAAAAATGTGGACGAAGCTGGGCTGAAAGAGATCGCCAACTCTCCAGCAGGAGTTTATCGCCATGACTACCTGGCTGTGGAGGTCATAGACTCAAGAGTTAACATTAGGACAGACGCAATCGAGCGCATCATCAAAGCAATGGTGAGAACGACCCAAAGCTCGGCCTGAAACTGATTTTTTTCCTCTTACAGTTCCTCACTCTTTGTACTCTTTGCTTCTGCAGGAACACCTGGCTTATCAAGAGGTGAGAGAAACGTTCACCAAAACCATACCCATTATTTTTCATTAATTTTTTTTAAAACATGCTGGTTCATGCCAAACTGTTTAACACGTTAATGCTTCTGTGTTTTTCTCAGTGCTATAAAGTAAGATGTCTGGAGACAACAGGCCCCCCTGGTCCACAAGGACACAGAGGACAGAAAGTGAGTTTTTGCCCACCAGGCCTGTGATTTTATACAGATTGTAATTGTGCTTATTAAGCTCTTGCTTTGCGCTTATGCTGATTACAGGGAGCTAAAGGAGATCAGGGAATTCCTGGTCCAAAAGGTGACAGAGGACGACCGGTAAGGCACAAGCCATCCCTGGAAGCATCCAAAAAATTTTACATTTTTAAATTATTGAAATACCTAATATTTATGTAATTAAAATGTGGTTTTATTTTAGGGTGACCCTGGTATTGAAGGTCCTATTGGACACCCTGGCCCAAAAGTAAGTCTGATCTTTTTATTCTTAATATACATGAAATGTTATCCTGTAATTTATTAATACACTTCTTTCTTAATTTTCAGGGAGAGCCTGGTTTGAAAGGTGATAAGGTAAGAATACCTTAGACATGATTATCTCTTGTGCAATTAAATGTGAATTAATTAAGTCTTGACTAAACACCACTGTGTGTATTTGCAGGGTGAAATCGGCACACAAGGAAAGAAGGTACAGTCTTGAATTTTCAAGTCAAGTCAGATAGGATTTTTTTATCTACTGTGAGATTAGACAATGTTCTTTAGGACCATGGTGTAGCAGACAACACTAGACTACACAAGTGTTGAAGGGACTACAGACACTGCAAGACGCACTAAATTAATTCTAAGTTGACAGTACTGTTGTATAATAGTTTTGTTGCGTATTTTCAAAAAATGGAAAGATCAACGAACTAACATAGTAATAAGTTAGATAACACCTCAGATATTTTATGTTTTTTTTCTTGTTTATACAGGGTGTTGCAGGGTTGCCTGGGCGCAATGGCACAGATGGACAAAAGGTTTATTTTAACATTTCAGGCAATTTAATACTCATTCAGTTGTGAGGGAATTGCATATGTAATACTTATGTCATTCTTCTTTACAGGGTAAAATTGGTCGCATAGGAGCCCCTGGGTGTAAAGGTGACCCAGGCGACAAGGTATTATTATTATTCTGAATCTCTGTAATCTGGCCATGCACTGTGCACCACCAGCATAGCTGTGGTTGTGTCATATTTCATATTTATTTGAATAGAGGATGTAGGAAACCATCCCTGCATGGGTGAGGACCAAGTATCAGGCCTTGTGAAACAACCCAAATCAGAGGGAGAAGGCTAAAATACTATTCTGTGAACCACAAATTCCTGGAAAAACTGTTGTCGTCAGAATTTTAACAGTCCCCTGACTTGATTTTTTTTTTTTTGCTTTTATATTGGCCTTGTTGGTTCCCTAATACTGCATCTGAAGTCTCTTTATGAAATTCATCCTTGGTGCAGAATCACAGCAACTTTTATCCAGTCCCTCAATGAGATTTCCCCAGGACGCGCCATTGTGGTCTCTGTAGCTTTAAATGATAATAAGGAAGAGAGAGGCGGGACGAGGAGGAGACGTGTATACAAGTGAGCCGGCAGAAATGACGTCATCAACACCATTCAAAAACTACAATGTTTGGTGCAGACATGACATTGTGTAATCTTTCCCCTTATAATGACATAACTGATCTGAACTGCCGCTCTCTCAATGGCGGAGCAGAATGGCCAAAGCTCGCTATACACCTACCACCATTTACCCACTGCAGGACCATAGACAGGCTAGGGGAACTCGTATTAATGTTAAATAATCTTATAAAGTGAAATTACCTTTTAGACTGTTAAGATCAGAGTATGATGTATGATATAATTATAAAAATCAATAGTATTTTAAACAGTAATAGTATATTTTAAAATCTATAAATATATATTTTTGTATTTAGGGACCTGATGGCCATCCTGGAGATGTGGGTGATATAGGTTTACCTGGAAGCCTTGGAGAAAAGGTAAATGAAAACAACTAAAATATTAAGAAGAACACATCTTGTAGCATCTCAGTATCATCCAGTGGTACCCAGTTGTCCAGTGTAAATACAGTTTTTGAATGCTGGATAGGAATCTTTTCAACAGTTTCCTTTCTACAGGGAGATCCCGGTCGCCCTGGACGATCTGGTCCATCTGGCCCTCCAGGGGATGCTGGACCTAAGGTAAGGCAGGCTACTACAGTCAACACAAACTTCCCACTGCGCATAGCCACGTTGAAGCAGCGTCTTTTCCAGGTCATCTTTGCACGTCCGCTGTTGATCCTCTGAATTCTTTCTTTATGTCTTCCTAACGTCCAGTATTTATGTCCGCAAGATCTCCATAGGAGGTCTAATTCTAATCCAAGTGAAGTCATGTTAATGTCTTTTCTACGTAACATTTAAACTAATTTTAGATATCATTTTTACAGGTCTACTGGGTGGGGGTGGGAGGGTGGAAGTAGCCTAGTGGGTAACACACTTACCTATGAACCAAAAGACCCAGGTTCAAACCCCACTTACGATCATTGTGTTTTTGAGCAAGACGCTTAACTCCAGGGAGGGACTGTCCCTGTAACTACTGATTGTAAGTCGCTCTGGATAAGGGTGTCTGATAAATGCTGCAAATGTAAATGTACTTTTTCTAGTCTCTGTGCATAAGTATTTTAAACAGTAATAAATAATAAATACTTTAAAAGTCCTTAATACGAAACTATTAAATACTATAGTTTTAAATACTATTTAATATACTATGGCAGTGGGTGGCCTAGCGGGTAAGGAAGTGGCCCCATAATCGGAAGGTACCACTGAGGTGATCCTGAGCAAAGCACAGACCCCACACACTGCTCCGCGGGTGCCTGTCATGGCTGCCCCGTTTACTAACGGTGATGGTTAAAAGCAGAGGACACATTTCGTTGTGTCACCATGTGCTGTGCTGTAGCGTTTCACAATGACAATGACTTCACTTTCACTTAACTGTGCCATTTCACAAGGTGGTGCACTATTTAAGTTCATTCTCCTACAGCTCTGTTTGATCGTCTCAGGAGCAGATTTGTGTGCACCTGGATATGCATATGCATTTTAAACTTTTCTCTATTGAAAATACAGTTAAACATGTTACAGTTGTACACATCATGCTTAGCCAAAAAAAATCAATTCCATTTTTATTTCCATTTTTATTAATTCTATCTAGCAACTTTATAAGTCTTCTTTGCAGACTTCTTTATCACACCTCATGGGTTTCTGGTCACAATACAAAACAATACAAAAAATTCCGTCCTGAAAGATGGCTGTGTGTCATGCTTCAAATGCTCTGCACACATACTTTTAAAGCCCTCTGTGGCTGTCCTGTCAAATTCCATCTGCAAGTAGACAAGTCCATCTGCAAGTAGACAAGTGATTAGAAATATGAAGGCAGTCATACTGCAAGTCCCCATATTTGAAAGCAAAAATAGGTTGCCTATGCGTCCACTATCAATACCAGATTAATACGAAACCATCCCAGATAGCCACTTTTCACATTGGATAACCTCTGTATAGATGAGTTCTAATCCAGAAAATAATGTGCAACTCACTGCACCAAACAAACATAAACATTGCAGGTTAAATTTTATGTTCCTACGTGGAAATGAAATTAAAACACTTTGACTACACATTAATATCTTGGCCAACTGACCTGGCTTAACCACAAATTCAGTCATTCACTGGCACATGCTCACAAGTCTTTCAAATTGGTTTTCACATGCGCATTCGCAGAAAGAAAGCACTGCAGCGTCCATCTGTGGGTGATGACATCATCGGCTTGTCTTAAAGGCACAGATGCCTGTTTTTTCACTGCACCAGGAAACACAGTTTTACTGCTTGTATATGCACAATATAAATCACCTGGTTACATATACAGTCGTGGCCAAAAGTTTTGAGAATTACACAAAAAAATGTTTTTCACAAAGTTTGCTGCTTTAGTTAATTTTGTCACTTTGGTGTTTTAAAGTAAAATTACAAGAATTTTATATGCTTCAAAGGCTTTTATTGACAATTACATAAAGTTTATGCAAAGAGACAATATTTGCAGTATTGGCCCTTTTTTTTCAAGACCTCTGCAATGTCCTGAGTTTTTGGGTTGGGGTTTTTGTTTCCGCCTTGTGAGGATTCATAAGAAATTCTCATTTGGATTAAGGTCCATGGAATTTTCTGGCCATTGAACTAAAATATCAATGTTTTTTTCCATGATCCACTTAGTTCTCACTTTGGCCTTATGTCATGGTGCTCAATCATGTTGGAAAAGGCAACCAAACTGTTCTTGGATGGTTGGGAGAAGTTGCTATTGGAGGATGTGGTACCATTCATTATTCGCGGGCAGTGGTGGCCTAGCGGTTCAGGCAGCGGCCCTGTAATCAGAAGGTTGCCGGTTTGAATCCCGAGCCGCCAAGGTGCCACTGACGTGCCACTGAGCAAAGCACCGTCCCCACTGCTGCCCACTGCTCGCCAAGGGTGATGATTAAAAGCAGAGGACACATTTCATTGTGTTTACTGTGTGCTGCTGTGTATCACAATGACAATCACATCATTTTCTTTCTCTTCTATTGATGGCTGTGTTTTTAGGCAAAATTGTCAGTGAGCCCACTCCCTTGCAGGAGCAGCCCCACACATTAATGGTCTTAGGATGCTTTACTGTTGGCACGAGACAGGACCTTTTCGTCTGTCTTTGATGTTTTTCCTGGAGAGAAGTGGCTTTTTTGCTGCCCTTCTTGACACCAGACCATCCTCTAAGTCTGCACTCACACCTGTCTGTTGCCATTCCTGAGCACTGGTGAATCATCTTTAGGAGACTCTTGATGGTCATTCTTGTGCACCCTGAAGCCTTCTTTACAACACTTCATCCTCTCTCCTTGAAGTTTTTGATGATCTGTAAATGGTAGATTTAGGTGCATTCTTAGTAGCAGCAATATCCCTGCCTGTGAAGCCCTTTTTATGCAACACAATGATGGCTGCACGTGTTTCCTTGTAGGTAACCATGGTTAACAGAGGATGAACAATGATTTCAAGCATCACCCTCCTTTTAAAGCATCCAGTCTGCTATTCTAACTCATGACAGAATGATCTCCACCCTTGTGCTCCTCATCACTCTCACTTGTCTTAATGAGAGGATCACTGAAATGATCTCAGCAGGTCCTTTTGTGGCAGGGCTGAAATGCAGTGGAATTTTTTTTTTTTACTAAATTCATTTTCATGGCAAAGAGGGACTTTGCAATTCATCTGATCACTCTTCCTAACATTCTGGAGTATGTGCAAATTGCCATAATAATAATAATAGAAGCAGCATTTACAGTGGGTATATTCATTAATAATGTCAATTTCTTGCACCTGTGTTAGACACCTGCATGACATCCAAAAACCACGTCCGGGTTTGACTGCATATTGACGTCCAAGTGGGGTTAGTTAGTTAGATGTCAAAAAATAGTGGACATAGTTTGCACGTCATGTAAAAGTCCAGAATTGGTCTTGGACTGACGGAATATAGATCTAGAATATGTCCATAAACGATATTTAGTGGGATTACTGTTTTTCCTATAAAAAGGCAACACACATCATTAAAGGTCTTTAGAACTATCTCATCTGTACTTCTATCTATAGGGAGAGAGAGGAAGTCCTGGCACACCTGGTTTTCCTGGGACTAAAGGATCAGCAGTGAGTATGCTTATTTTTGGGGATATTTATATGTTTTCTTCTATTTATTCAGTGCATGCAAAGTTATTAAATGTTAATTAAAAAAATTAACATACCAGTCTTTCTGTTTTTCTTGTAAACTGTCTGGGATATATTCATATGGAATAATAATTGATTTTCCTCATTTCTAGGGAACACCTGGAAGACCTGGACCTAAAGGGGAACCTGTAAGCCATTCAAGAAATATAGTATATTATACCATACACAATCTAAGGTTTGAAGATGCAAGTTAAATAATTAATACATTTAGACAATGTGTTTACCATGTAGGGAAGAAGAGGTGACTTTGGACCAAAAGGAAATCAGGGACCTGATGGACCCAACGGAGAAAAAGTGATAAAAAAACTAAACAGCTTCCTATAACATAACAGCATATACATTATTATTATTTATAATAATATTTATATGTTATATTATTATTTTGTATCTGTTTCTTTGGCAATATTAGGGTGAACAAGGTCCTGAAGGGCAAAGAGGCCGTTCGGGTGAAATTGGTAACAAAGGCTCTAAGGTGAGGAATTTGGCCGCCAATTGTAATTCTTACACTCCTAGTGAACTTATTTATAAGTGATGTAATTAATTTCTTTTCCCTTTTTTATCCATTTTTGTTTTGTATTGTCCTTGTAGGGAGACAATGGGTTGCCAGGACCAAGGGGTCCACCTGGATCACAAGGAGAACAAGGAACAAATGTAAGCCACCATGCATGTAAATGTGGTCTATTTGTTTAGGGGAAAAAAATGATTGGATATCCATATTTATGGATCCTCTTTCTAACAGGGTACCCGTGGTGACCCAGGCGATTCTGGGCCTAGAGGTGATCCTGGTTCCCTAGGTCCTAAGGTACATTAAACTTGAGTACACCGTATATTCTAATCAATAGAAATTGAGTTCCAGTCTTTTGAAAGCAATCATGGTATTTGCTTATCTAGGGTGACATTGGAAGGCCTGGCTTCAGCTATCCCGGAGGAAGAGGGGCAACCGTATGTCTTTGTTATTTCCAAACTGTGATCCAACAATGATCATACAGGAATAACAAGCAAAAGTAACTAAAATGTCCCCATGTTTACAGGGAGATCGGGGAGAGAAGGGTACTCCTGGTCCTAGGGGCAGCAGAGGGGACTGTGGGGCAAAAGGGGATCCTGGCACCAAAGGGACACCAGGAGAACCAGTGAGCTATTTTGCTTTTTTAACTAATTCTCTGTCTGGCGTATTATTAAACAGTGCTTTGGTTTTGGAAGGCCACAGGTTTGACAATATGAAAGAAGGAATCTACAACATTTTACTAACAAGGAAGAATCCATGGAATCCAAAATGCATTTGTAGCTGAGTGCCTCTTGCTTGGTATGGTGTTGTTGTATGATGTAACACGCCTTTGCATTCCAGGGAGAGCCAGGACCTCAAGGTGAGCCTGGACCACGAGGACCTAGAGGGGATCCTGGGCGAGATGTAAGCATCTTAATGACCCTTTGCCTAGGAGCTGGGGGCATGTTTATAGCCCTGTCAGGTTGTGCTCAGTATAAGTTTTATTGTGTATGTTTCACATGCTGTGTATCTATCAAGGTACTTAATGTTAAAGGTAAGATGAGCAATTGAAAAACACTAAATACAATTAATCTTTTATAGGGAGATCCTGGCCCTGAGGGAGACCCTGGACTTACTGTAAGCACTGTTCATTAATTTAATCTTTCTTTGAATACATGTGCCTATTAGCAATGCTCATGTCATTTTTCTAGGAATGTGATGTCATGAGCTACATCAGGGAGACGTGTGGCTGCTGTGGTAAGTGGCTTCGTCAAGTGGCTAAGAATGTTTGAGCACAATATGAGCTCAGAGGAATGAGAATTAAAGTCACTTTTTACCCGAAAGTTCATAAAATAATCTTTAGTACTGGTTAATGACCAATTAAATTCTTTATAGAAAAGGTGACATGAGCATGAGAATGTGCCGATAAATCATACCAAACAGGTATCAGGGAATGACTGATTCATGATCAATTAATTATCTGATTATATGAATACATGGTGGGTGTCATTAAACAGTAAAACATGTGGTGTGAGCTGTTGTGGTTGACCTTATAAATTATTTTATTGCTAGCAAATTCTATCAATTTGGCTCATGTGAGCAACCCTCGGAAGTTTTGAATCTTCACTGAAGATACAAATTTTATGTTGAATTTTATTTTGTCTCTGTTTGCATCCATAGATTGTGAGAAGCGCTGTGGCGCTCTCGACATCGTCTTTGTGATTGACAGCTCTGAAAGTGTGGGTCTCACTAACTTCACCTTGGAGAAGAACTTTGTCATCAACACCATCAACAGACTGGGCTCCATTGCCAAGGACCCCAATGCACAGACAGGTAAGACAAAAAAAAGACATGCTTCAACCTACCGACTCAATAATACATGTCTTGTGTGGTTTTTGTGTGAATATTCCTCTCTCAGGAACCCGAGTGGGCGTGGTGCAGTACAGTCACAGCGGAACATTCCAGGCCATCCGCCTGAACGACCCCAAGATCGACTCTCTGTCATCCTTTAAAGACGCGGTGAAGAAGCTGGAGTGGATTGCCGGAGGAACCTTCACCCCGTCAGCCCTGAAATTTGCATACGACAACCTGATCCGCGACAGCAGGCGCAGCAAGGCCAACGTTACCGTGGTGGTCATCACCGACGGACGCTTCGATCCACGCGATGACGACAAGCTGCTCAACTACCTCTGCACTCAAGATACAAACATTGACGTGAATGCCATTGGCATTGGGGACATGTTCGATCAGTTCGAGGATAACGAGAGTCTGAAGTCCATTGCCTGCGTTAATACAGGGGGAAAGCAGGGCCGTGTCATGGGCATGCGCCGCTTCGCGGACCTGGTCGCCGAGGAATTCATTGACAAAATCGAGACAGTGCTCTGCCCTGGTATTACATTATTCTGTTATTTGTTTTTATCTTTAAAACTAGATTCTGCTGCATGCAACAGGGCTGGCCTTTGACGTTTTTGTCTTCATGTTTTAGATCCTGTCGTTGTGTGTCCTGACCTTCCATGCAAATCTGGTAAGAATTTTAAAATGGAATTTCAATATACTAAGCTGTTAATTTGTTAATAGGCAGGGGTAAAACATTTTCCCATTCTTTATGGGGCTATTATTAGCGGGGGCAGTGGTGGCCTAGCGGTTAAGGAAGCGACCCCCGTAATCAGCAGGTTGCCAGTTCAAATCCCGATCCGCCAAGGTGCCACTGAGCAAAGCACCGTCCCCACACACTGCTCCCCATGCGCCTGTCATGGCTCACCAAAGGGTGATGGGTTAAATGCAGAGGACAAATTTCACTGTGTGACAATCAATTCACTTTTTTTCAACTGAGTGCTATTGTGTGGTGGGTTTACTCTGACACCTTTAAAATGGCATATCTGGAGAAAAGGCCCTATGCTAGATTAAGATAAAAGGAGTATAGTTATGTCCATCCCATCACATTTATGAATTCTGGCACACAAGAAGCTGTTTTTCTGCAGACATAGCAAAACTCCAACTAAATCAACTGATATGGGTGTGTTGGTTTAGCTTGATTATTTTGGATAAATTAATGATTTGTGCTGTGCCTAAACACTAATTCAGTTTTGAACCTCCTCTAGTCATGTTCCAGTAAGAAGGCTGTTGACACATTAGCTGCTTTACCTGAATGAAATGAGCAACCCCCAGAAGGCAATTAGTCATTTTATATTCACTTTGCAACATTTATGTAATTCGTGGAACATATGTAATGCATCCAGCATGTTGCTTTTCAGTGTGCCTCTTAGTGAAGCCAGGCTCCCTGTCCATAAAAAAAAAGTGATTTTCCCTTCTTATTTATGTTTTCAATTAATTGAGTGATTTCTGTAGGCCACTGATAGACACCATAAAATGGGTCTTATTGCTGCATTTTAGGATAATGGTAATGTAACCTCTATGAGGTTATAAAATTTTCATTCATATTTATGTTGTGCAGAGACCTCTGTTTAGCAAATGCAACGTGAAGGGTACACGAAAAATTATTCCCCTGACTGAGCCATGAACATTCAACAAGCCCCATCATTCCGAACACATTAAAGATGCTCAGTGACAACAGCACTGCGCTTAGTGGGCGGGGCCACTTGACTGGTGACCCCCTAAAGCTATTGTTTTAACGCTCACTTGCAGATGTGTCATCCTTGTGGAATGGGTCTCCATTGTTTGAAGACAGCCCTGTCCCAAGCACTGTGCCAGGCATCTCAAACTTAATCAGCTCCCTACAGGAGGCCAAGCATCCTGATACCTACGGGAAAGCCGTGGCCATAATGGCGTACACTGCCCAGATGGCCAAGTTCTCCGTCGGACTCGAGAGGCAGCAGTGGACCGAGCAGTTTGTTGACTCTTTCAGGGTTGTGTATGGAGACATCCTGGGGGATCCCAACAAAGCCCTTGGGCTCTGTTAAAGACGAGAAAGTCCGCATGCCGACCCTAGTGTAACTCTGGGGTGTCCAACTTATCCAGAATAGGCTGGTTTGCAGGTTTTCACTTCAAATCCCAATTTACTCCTGACACCTGGGTTCGAACAGCTGAAATAAAGGTCGCCTCAACACCTGCACGCAAACTAGACCTTTGTGGATAATACTGCACGCCCTTGCTGGAACTGATTTATTTACACTAGGAGCAGGATTTTACAATATTTGGACGTGTATGATCTAACCTCGGGCAACATTAAATCTTGAAAGCTTGAAGGGTCTGCCATCGTTTAAACTACATATGAACCACTGTGATAGTGTGGTAGCATGGCTCATTAAGTTAATGTTGCTCTTAGCATGGCAGAGGAGTTACTTGCTTTTAGCATGGCCAAAAGGTGGAGGTATTAACACAGTGCACAGGCGGAAATGTAATCATGTAGCTAACAATTACAGGGGGCTACAGAATGTTACTAACCTAAACTGACCTTTTAAAAAGTGGGCAAAATATACCCTGTTCACCCCTCAGTTCAGTGTCACCTCAGGCTTTAAATGTTGGGGTGACATTCACAGTGAAGACATGCCTTTTACTTTAATAACTGGATGATTTGCATTAGAAGATGATTTTCATTTTGTTTTCTTAGTACACTGTAATAATGTGAATTATGTGGATTTCAGGCATTGCTGGTGATAATTCAAAGCCACTGAGACAGTTTTGCTGTTTGCACATTCAGTCTTTAATCATTTTGGCAGATTGAAATTGCCTATTTTGAAGAACATTGCATCATTGCAGAAATTGGAATATATGATTTTAAACATGAATGAATTGCTTAAATATGTACAGCAGTATATTTAGGTCTTTAGTGAAAATGCCCATGAGTTCTGAATATATTTATAGTTTAGACCAAGGTGCAGTCCTTAACACTCTCATTCAAAAACTGATTGTAAGGAATGCAGCTCTAATGAATGCCTTTCTTCATTTGAATTTTCTTATAGAATAATATAATTTTAATACATTCTAGTTTCATTAACTGTATACCTTAACTACTACTTCAGCATTAATAGAAATGTTGGCTTTACTCGTTACTTTTAATGCTGAAACATTCAATATCAAACTCATCAAATATCTTATTTCATACATTCGTTATCTTCAGTCCCATAATTAATGCAAATTCTTCACTTCGTCAGTGCATTCAGTGAATTTTGCATTCTCCTACACATTTGTTATTAGAATTCCCAAAGTGGTGTAAATGGAATAGGATTGGTAAGGATTGCACCTGACCGTGTTCTATTGTATATTTTGTGCTTTCTCTTATTGTGACTGAGCAGATAATGAAAGAAATGTGACCATTTTTGCTCTGTGACTGCAGTACCTGAAAATGATAGAGTACAGTACATTGATATTTTTGAAAGAAAAAACTGATTCACTATAAAGCTATGCATACTGTTGATCGGTATTTAATAAATACTCAAAGCAAATGTAGCCAGGTGTTGATAAATTTTGTGCCAAAGCACAGCAATGTGCTCTTAGTAAAGGCTTATTTATTACAGTAATGGTCAGATGTGAGCTGTCAAGTCAACTTTTTTTCCCCTCGTTTAAGTGCGTGATTGAGTCTCTGATGTTGTGCACATTTGTACTTTGTCGGTCATTCTTCTTTGTAGAACCCGCTGTGGCTAGCTGTGCTCAGCGTCCTGTGGATCTGGTCTTCCTGCTGGACGGCTCAGAGCGAATTGGTCAGGAGAACTTCCGCCACGCCCAAGAGTTTGTGGAGCGAGTGGCTCAGCGCCTGACGCTGGCCCGGAGCAACGCAGATGAGCGCAACGCCCGTGTAGCCCTGGTACAGTACGGCAGCGAGACTGAGCAGCGCGTGGAGTTCCCGCTGTCCTACAACTTCACCACCATCACAGACGGCTTGGCGAAGATGGCCTACATGGACTCGTCATCCAACGTGGGCAGTGGCATCATGTACGCCGTCAACAGTGTGGTGAAGGAGGTTCGGCGCAACGCCGAGCTCTCCTTCGTCTTCATCACCGATGGTGTCACCAGTGAGAACGGCCTGGCGGAGGGCATCAATTCCATGCGTAAGGTGGAGGGCGTTCCCACGGTGGTAGCCATGGGCAGCGATGTGGACCAACAAGTGCTGACCAAGCTAGCCATGAATGACCAGTCAGCCATATTCCGAGGGCTGGATTTCAGCCAACTGTCCAGGCCCAGCTTCTTCGAGCGCTTCATCAAGTGGGTCTGCTGAAAGGGCAAAGGAGGGGGGAGGGGCCAGGACATGGGGATCATTGTGAGATCAGATTTTAGGGAGTCAGCTTGCTTTTGAGGCCAAGAAGACATTACTGGAGTTAAAAAAAGGTTTGTGGAAGACTGATTATAGTTGGGCCGAAACAGAGACCAAAATTATGATTTGATAAAGCCTAGAAACATTAATCTTGTCCTCAGGACCAAGATGACTCCAAAAGATGCCACTGAAAGTGGAATAAGAAAAGGAAGTTGGATGATCTTGATGACAGCATTTAAAACAAAGCTAAATGTAACACTCATTTTTTCCCCCTGAATGTTTAAATTTTAAAGAATTGTCACAAATGTATTTTTTTTATTCTTGTATTTTGTTCATTCTGTGTCTTTTAAAGTAGAAATTGTTTTGTATTTACACGAAGGTGCTAAAACTAACAGAAGACTGGAGTTCAACTTGTATATCTTCTGTAAATTGCACAATACCAATCAATTTTTTCAGGGTGATAAAAACAGCCATTTCAATACACATCACATCATGGTTGCCTAAATATTCCTAACATGCTGGAGCTGACGCATGTTCAAGGCTACTCCTGTTCACATTTGTTTCCATCTATGATGCTCAATGTGACAACATGCAGGTTTGCTTCTTTTTTATGTGCTGTTAGGGTCTAACATGCAAATCAGCTACTGCAGGGCAATCTCAGTATGTTCAGAGTTACTGATAATAGGAATATACATTTTTCTTGCTGAGCACTGAGATTTAAGCATTTACCTTTTGAAAGGTATAATGAAGTGATACCACATTGAACACTTGAATCACAAATTGTCAGACTTCAGTGTAAGTACAATAAAATGAGTTATTGTAATAAATCTGTTGTCTGTTGTTTTCTTTTTAAAGTGGAAATCTGTTTATGCTTTAGGAATGCTCAAGTTCAGTTTATTCATAGATCGCCTTTAAACAACCAGTTGACCAAGGTGCTGTACAGGGTAATGTGTACATAAAATTGACAGCTAAGAACGAATACAAGTAAGCATAAAACATTTACAACATAAAATAATAAATAAAAACATAACCAAGTACCAAAACTACCAATAAACATCGTTCCTTACCCAGTTCTAACTAAAAGCCACAGAAAAACGTGAGTTTTTAACCTTGTTTTAAAAACCTCTAGCATGGAATGTTGTTGGAGGAGACCGACAAATCTCTGGACAAATGCATGGACAAATCTGTAAACTGCTCAAAATATCCAAGACCAAAATGTTCTTCATTGTTATTAATTTTTACAGTTATAATTTATATAAGGAATGCATGTATATATGTACCAAACTATGTAAATATAAAGTACGTTTTTATATTTTAATTTGAATCACACATTTCAAGTGGACAGGTTTTGTAGTCTCAAATGAGACAGGTGTTAAATTATACGTTTTTTTATTTTTATTAATTGTTGTGTAATTGTCAATGTAATGCAATGTGCAGCTGTCAGTCTGGCCTTTCAAACTATCTCTACCATTGGTCACGTGATACAAAACGAGCCCCTTAACCAATCGGATGCACCGTGAAAGCCACGTGATCCGATGAGGCCGAAAATTCTATCAGTCGTCGTTCTTCTCCTAAACAATCTTTGTTTGACCGAGTTCGGGCATTTCTTCCTGGACTAGTGGTCACGCAAGCGGTACTTTCATCGTAAGAGATTATAATAACGCTACAGTATATAAGGACAAAAATTGATTTGCAAAATAGCTGAAATGACCAATTAGAAAAAATAAATGCATGGGCGACAGTCGTATGGATTCTAAAACATCCAAAAACTGTAACAGTAAATCTGTGTCGTGTACCTGTACTGTGGCTTAATTAACACATTTTTTGTCGACATAGTAACAATGGCGGCTGAGTACACGAAGGACCTCAGTACCCCGGTGTTGACGGTCGACCTGGACAAGGTGAAAAGGAACGCGAAAGACATGCGGGAGCGGTTCGAGGGACTCGGGGTGCAGCTGCGGCCTCACATGAAAACCCACAAAACTGCGTGAGAGTCGCAAACGTTGCAACACACACACACACACACACACACACACACACTCAAAACATGTCACAATGAACCTCGGGCAAGTGATCGGGACATCATACTGAAGCTGTCTTCCTGCAGGGAGTGTGCAGACATTATGACGGGGGGCTCGAAGCGGTGCATTGTGGTGTCCACGCTGGCCGAAGCATCTTTTTTTGCAGACCACGGTTACGATGACATCCTTTACGCCTACCCCCTGCCCTTCGACAAAGTGCAGCGTTGTGCCGAATTGTCAGAACGGCTGTCCCTCTTCCATGTGCTGGTGGACAACGACACTGCCCTAGAAGAGCTGAAAAGGAGACCCCTAAACAAGGGGAAGGTCTGGAACGTCTGGCTGAAGCTGGACTGTAACAATGGAAGAGGTTGGGAAAGAGAGTGATAGTGCGATCTTCAGATCTCAGACTCATTTTGTAATTGTTCAGTTATCATCTCCTTCAGGCAAAATGAGGGAATGTGTGACAACTCTCTTCCAGCTGGTGTTCCAAACTCTAACCCCAAGGCCCAAAAACTGGCCCAAGACATCGCAGCAACACCTGGGGTGGAGCTTACTGGGATATACGCCCACTGTGGGAACACCTACGTTTGCCAAGGCCAGGAGCAGATCAAGGCAGTGGCTCAGGAAACTACAACGTCCGTCCTGCAGTTCATGGAGAAGTAAGATCGTATGGCCAAACGGCTGCAGGCGCTTTCAGTATGCACTCACAAGCAAAAGCCAGCATTAAGAGAACACAGGAGAGAGAGGCTCTTTGCGCCCTGGCCAAAAAATACCTTCAGGTTCTGTTGTGTCTGTAATCTGGGATATCTGTGTCCTTGCCTTTGAGCCAGTCCCTTTTTTACTGCCATTGTGTTCTTGAACGGTGTAGTTTCTCCCTGTGCCTAGTCACTCTACATAGATAATCACCCCAATGTAATGTAAATCATATATCAGGTACCGGTTACATATTCAGAAAATTAGTACATATTATGTTGCTCTGGAAAAACATCATGATAAATATCAGCATAAATTCTGCCTAATAAAGTCTAATGCTGCCTGTTATTTTTTAACCAGGCTAAAGGCTGTGGGTATTCAGGGTCTTAAGTCCAGCATCGGTTCCACCCCTTCCTGCAGCCACCCAGTCGCTGACATGGCAATGTTAAGTGAGGTGCATCCTGGGAATTACGTGTTTTACGGTCAGTGACGTGTGCAGACACTCTTGCTACCGGTTGCTGTGCTTGCTATGTACAGGTTGGTAGAAAATCAGAAGGAGATGGTAATAATGAAATGACCTTATATGGTGCATAATAAATATTGAAAGATTCAAGGAATCTGGACGAATTTCAGTGTGTTAAGGGTAACAGTGCAAGTTTTGGCTCAATAACTGTGATATCCAATGCATCAGACATTAACTGTGACTTTGAACTATTCTTTGTTCAAATTAAACTGCAAACAATTCAGTTTTTTTTTGGAAGTTAAAAAAAAACAAATGTGAATGTGATAAATCCAGAAGTCAATGCCATGGTTGTCCACAGCATCTGATTTGGGGTTGTATGTGATGTGGGCCTCTAATGGAGTGAAATGTGTTCTCTGCATTTAACCCCTTTAACCCTGCTTAGTGAGCAGTGTGTGGGGATGGTGTTTTGCTCACTGGCACCTTGCTGGGTTCAGTTCGGGACCTTCTGATCAGGGGTTCACTTCCTTACCTGCTAGGTTACCACTGCCTGAAGTGGATGGTGAGAATATGACGGAAACATCCCTCCATTCTGATTCACAGATGTACAGCAGTCTTTAATTGGCTCCTGTAGTCTGGAAGACGTGGCTGTACGAGTCCTAACGAGGGTCATAGGTCATTACCCACAAAGGAACCAGTTGCTGGTGGACTGTGGTTGGACAGCACTGAGTCACGATGGGGGTGGACGGCTGCCCACAGGATACGCCATCATTGAGGGACACCCAGAACTCAAGTGGGTACAAGTCACATCGCACCAGAAAGCTAAAAGAATTTTGTATGTATCTACTGAAGGAGTAATAATAATAATCAGCATGATAATATATATATTCTCTTTTGCAGACTGCTATCTATGACACAGGAACATGGAAGAGTAGAGGCCATCTCAGGACAACTGGACTTTACTAAATATCCCCTGGGTTCTCTTCTTTCTCTAATACCTTATCATGTAAGTACCAGCTTCAGAAATGCTTCAGTGTATACGATTTATAATGGAGTAATAGTTTATTAGTTGTTAGTTTAAGAGTGTAACAGTTGCCTGTCGTTTCATGTCTTGGTTCCCACAGGCTTGTGCAACAGCATCAATGCACCCACTGTATTACATCCACTCCAATGGGAAGATTTTGGGGACGTGGACCCCAACACGAGGGTGGTGATATCAGGGACCGTGGCAAAATATATCTATATTTTTCCATTGTACATGAACTAATTAATAACTAATTGATTTTTCTTGAACTGTGAAATAGATTTTTATTTAATTTTGATAGAAATAACACTAAAAATATCAGTGAAGTGAATTAAAACATGACAGTGCCAAAAATAAAGCGTTTGTAAACATAATTCATGATTCAGAATTCACCTTCTTGGGACTGCGCTGCAGTTATAATAATAATAATAATAATTATGCAGCAGCGTCACGTGCTGCACAGACGTTGAATCGCTGATTGTCTGTAATGTCCGGGCGAGGCGCGTGCGTGCGTGCGTGCGTGCGCGCGCGCGTCGGGTCACCTGGCCACCTGACCGGCGCTGCGATGGTCGTGCGCGTCCAGCAGCGGCGCAGTGCGCAGTACGCAGCGGGCTGGCAGCGCCGACGACGGCTGCCCGAGAGCGGGGGATGCTGGAGCCGCGTCGCCTCCGGGGTATGTATCGCTGCGTGGGGGTGACGTCACCGCAGATGCTCCGCGTGGATTATGCTCGTGCGTCCGACCCGTGAAATTGGAATATTTGCACGCTGCGTCGCTGGCCGAGGTGTTTCTCTCGGTTACCCGAGCCCCGGCTTCCATTTCGCATGTAAACAGCGGCCGGTACAGGTGGAGAGACCGGGACGCCATGCCTGAAGGGCACTGAGAGCCGCTCCGTCCCGCCGGTCGTCAGCGGCCAGCCATGCACCATTCTGCAGGTCTTCCCGCTCGGCGTGGCTGCCTGGCACTGCCGTGGACCGTAATCCGTATCTAATCTCCAGTTAGCCAGATTATGACCCCTGGCCTTGGGCCCGTGTTCCCCAGCGGAGCTGTGTACCAACATGCCCCCTCCAGATTAGAGCAGTTATCTGTCCTGGAGCTAATTTGGGAGGATTGAGCGCGGTGGCAGAGAACAGGCCTCCTGCGGCGCTGACAGGGCATGGGACCTTCAGAGAAGTCTCTGCCTGCCTGAGATAGTGTGTGTGTGTGTTACTGTGAATTTGCTGAGGGAAGGATCATGGCGGTGTAATGTTGCAGTGCTGTTTTTTTTTTTTTGTCCTCCAGGTCATTCAATAGTTCCGTCTGGTGTCGATACCCTGTCTCCCACTATCCTTCCCCCTGCCTCCCTCCCTCCACCTTTCTCCCTGACCACCTAATCTAAGATCTTTTTAGCAAAGTCTATTTTCGTTCTTGCCGTAATGCCGTGGTTAAGACAGTGTATACACTTAATTATCTGGCACTGAAGTTGCTAAGCTTCTTACCAAATTGCAAGGAGGGAAATGAAGGTCCTCGCTTTTGCCAGATCCCAAAAAAAAAAAAAAAACAATCAGGGGAAGGCCCCTTACCCTGAACCATGCTGCTCAGACGTGATGTGACTTTCAGAACACGCTGTGCTCAACCTGTAGGCTTCTAGCCGTACTTGACCGCGACTGACCAGTGAGGGACGCGATGGGAAAGCAGCCCTGTCTCCCAGTGGACCACTGAAGTCTGATCTGGAGGGAGGTGAGGACCTGCAGCGGCACATGCAGGAGCGTTAAGAGTGGCGTGCCACAGGGCGCAACTCACTTCTCCTCCCGTTACTCCCAGGGGTGGAACATGCTCAACCCAGAGCGTGGAGTGGTGGAGGAATGGCTCTCAGAGTTCAAGGTGAACCCACACACACAAACACACGCGCTTTACAGGCTATGTTCTCCCCCATCACTTCCTCCTCCTTTGTTTCTCCTCCGTAGACGTTGCCCGACGTCCAGATCCCGCGCTACGCCGGCAGCCTCCACCTGAGGAGCGCCCTGGTGTCGGCACTCTACAGCGTCATCCAGGAGCACCCCAGCAGTGAGGTCAGATGAAAACTCTCGCTATTAGACGGGAGAACTATTCGAAATGCTTCTAATGGGCTTCTGAAAAGATGAAGTCTTCAGTCTTGTACTTGTACTTGTCGGCCCAAGTCTCGATCAAGACACCTCAAACACGGGTTTGAATGGCTTTGTCACGCGCTGTTCCTTGGAATAAACTGTCCCTTTTGGGAGTAAAAAGCATGTCACTCATTATCCTGAAGCGAGTCGAGGCCTCATGCGACGTGACCTGGATTTTGTCAGTTTGAATTCCTCCGATGACTGCAGTCCCGTCCTCTCGTCTCTGAAGTGGAACTGACCAAGACCCAAGATCAAGACTTACTGTAAAAACCCGTCTGGTCGAAACGTAACACATTAAGTTTTTTGTCGTCATGATCACCGTAAAACAATGAAAATCTCGAATTCATTCACGGGCAAGGTCGTTTTGTACGTGAGGCACGTTTCTGGAGGGACAGTCTGTGGATTTCACCATCTCATCCATGTCCATGCACAGTTCTGTAGTTCTGCATATTGGATGTGCTGTGACATTGCATATGTATTAAAAATTTTATTTACGTTTATGAAAACGCAACATGCAAATACTGGTAAAAAAAACAACAACTGGTAAGTAGTAACCATAATATAAATAACAATATAATACAATGATGGTTTTGCGAGGTAGGTCTGCAACATTCTCCATTATGGAACCCCCACCCTACGCATAGGACTAGGCAGATGTGAGCAATATGACAGCTAACCAGAGGGCCTGTCTAATCCGTTTCAATCTGCGGCAAGAACCTAAGCGAGGGGTCAGTCTGGGATTGGACACTTGGACACGTGTTTGTTCCACTGGGAGGATTTTTTTTTTTTTTTTTTTTCGGAACATTCTGTTGCCCTTGGTGCGCCATCACTGCCCGTCTTTCATTTTCCTGTAAATTTCATCCACCTCCACCCTGCTGCTGTCACCGTGTGTGCTGAACACCTCCGTCTCTTCTCCCTCTTCTCCCTGCTGCCAGCTGCTGGCTCCAGTGTGCCACCAGTTGTTTGAGCTGTACCGCAGCTCCGAGGACCGCCTACGCCGCTTCACCCTGCAGTTCCTGCCAGAGCTCATTAGCGTGTACCTCAGCCACTCTGCCAGCAGGGAGCGCCACAGCACCAGCTGCATTGAGGCTCTGCTGCTGGGCATCTACAACCTGGTGGGCATCAGGGGTATTTTCTGTCTTACTGTCCGTCCGAGGAATGAGTGCACTGTTTTTTTCATTTTATTTTTTTGGAAATAATGAACAACCAGCAGCCTTCACTGACAAATGAGGGGAAGCTGATCATATTAGGTGGTAGTAGCCTAGTGGGTAACACACTCGCCCTTTGAACCAGAAGACCCAGGTTCAACCCCATTGTGTGTGTGTGAACTTAAGCCTGAGTGTCTCCAAGGGGTCTGTTCCTGTAACTATCCCACTGTGAATGTTACATTTCTGGGATCCTACATGTGCCTTGATCCTTCATCAAAGCCCCTTTGAGACCATGAATTACTGGTTTCTTTAAAGGAAATCATTAGATGCTGCTAATGTTCAAATTCAGATGTTTTTTTGTTTAAAGTAGCTTAAGGACTTCACAAGGGGACGATTTAAAATCCATCGGGCTTTTAAACCTACACTGTGTTGGAAACTCCAATAAATAATTAGCAAGATTAGTTTGATTAAACTGCATAAATACACAATCATCTGAATAATGTGTTCAAAGGACACTGATCCCAAGCCTAATAACAATCATGTTAATGATTGTCAAGTTATGATTTGGTGAAAAATGAAGGCAAGCTAATTGAAAGCCATATTTAGAACTAATTTAAATAGCTGAATGATGTTAATCGTGCTCTCACATGCTCACAGGACGCACCTTCATTCGTGTCTTTTTATCACTCTGCAGGAGATTATTGATAAAGAGGGGAACAGTAAGATCCTGTCCTTCACCATCCCCTCTCTTTCTAAGCCCTCTATATACCATGAGGTGAGTCTGATTCATGCAGCATTGACAGTCAGAATGTTATTTTTGACTTAGCACTTAATATTTCATGGCAGTTTTAATGGCAGACCTGGTGACTCTCCTCCGCCTGACATCATCAGGCATGGCGCTGCTGAGTCTCTGTCTGTTCCTCAAGGTCAAAATTGTGTCCCAGAAACACGCCTTGTTGTTGCTTGGTAATATTGGGAATATTTTCAGACCCAAACAATTACGCTCCTTTTAATGAAAGACAGGCAAACAAATGGGAGGAACAAGAGAAAACCTGGAGTGACAGCAGGACCTGACGAACAGAGCTTCACATCTTCCTCCCCTCTGCTTCCCTTACCTCCCATCCCAACATGTTCTTAAACAGCGAGCTACCAGTATCAGGCATTTTACCATAGTGAAAAACACACTTTGTTTTTCTGCTCATGTCTCTCAAAACAACCATTCTTTCTTTTTAGATCTTATCAAATGGCATCTTAATTGTCTAGTCTGTGGAAAAGATGTCGAAGTGTAGTGTCATTATGATGGACCCACATATTCCACAGTATTCCATTCACACAGAAGCACCTCTGGATTCCTCTTGAGCATCTCCCATACCTGTGTATTTTGCATGAATAGAAACGAGCCCTGTTGCTTATGTGCAGCAACAGTGTTGAGTGGCATCGTTCTAAGACCTGAGGCTGTATAGAAGCACCAACTTCTTTTTCACCCATTTCAATTGTGTACATTTTTTTCCTGTAAACTACTGATCACATTTTAAAACTTTAATTAGATGAAATTGGCTTAAAAACAGAAAAGTGTTGCAAGGATGTAACAGTAATGTTTCAGGAATGCTAACCCTAACCCCAATAATAACAGGATGAAATAAGAGTGGAAAATGGCTCTTTCCTTTCCTTGTATGGTGACATTTTTTTACATACTGTCTCGCGTGACATGAAGATGCAAGAATTAACCAGAGAAAAAACAGACTTGATTTAATTATTTAATGATTGAGCAGTTTTAATGCACTCAAATGCCTGCTATTAGCTGGATTAAAGGAAGTTGTTTTTTTAAATGTTTTTTTTATCTACAGCCCTCCAGCCTGGGCTCCATGGCTTTGACAGAGGGGGCGCTGTGCCAGCACGACCTCATCAGGGTGGTCTACAGTGGCCTGCACCCCCAGAGGGAGACCTTCACAACTCAGAACAGGTAGAATGTCAATCTCCGCTGTCTTCAGAGCAAAACATCAGATGTACCTTTGTCAGAAGTCAGCTGAGCATGGACCTTTACTGACCACCCCCACCTACAGCACTTTTCATTACTGAAGCAGCCACTGCTTACAGTCATCTGCAATCATATAAAATCAACATGGAAGTGTCTGTAAAAACTACCTAATTCCTCTTAACACTTAATTGTTTCATTACATTATATGAGAGCACAGATTTGGTTAGTCCTACTGTAGGTGCAGGGTCCATTGCTTGGACAGTTTTGAGGACCATAGGTCAAATCAGCATTTGTCTTGCTTTCTTTGTGGGTGTAGGTTCGAGGTGCTGTGCTTCCTCATGCTCTGCTACAACTCTGCAGTGGTCTACATGCCTTCATCATCCCACCAGTCAGCCTGCAGGATGGGTTCACGGTGAGATCTGATCATTTGGAATAGAGCAGAGCCATATCTCATATTGATTCGCTTTTATAAATTGGGAACTGACTGAAACAGGTTTTTATTGATTTGATATTACATTACATCTGATTTCTGTCTTCCCTTACACCTTTTTTTTTTTTTTACTAACATTCTTTCCTCACTTTTAATGAAAATGGAAGTGTAGCTGTTTTTTTGTTTTTACTATTTCTCCCATTCACTGTCCCTCTCAGACTGTGTGTGTGTGGCTACCCACGGCAGCAGCTCAAGTCATGGAGAGAACCATGCCACCGTATTCGGCTGGACCCAGAGTTCATGGTGCAGATGCTGACTGCTGTTTACCATGCCATGTGAGCATGGAGTTTTCACCACACTTGTTTTTTTAATAGTATAGCTCTTTAATAGTATAGCACAAAATTTATGTTTCCATTATGACTGTAAATTGACTGTAATACACATTGTATGTGTGCCTCAGTTATAATGGTGAATGGGAGCTTGGGAATGAAGCCCTGGAAGACATCTTGTACCGTGCTCAATTAGACCTTCATGCACAGCCTCTACTGGTGAGAGAATTACATTATAACATCATTATATTCAGTACATTGAACAGAAGAGTCATGTGATATGCATATTGTAAGAATGGTCATGTTTGTTCAGAAGTTGAGTATTTCAGTTCAGACCATTTATCCTGCATTTTAAATATGGAACTTTACTCTTCAGTTCTGGGTTAGGAAATGTGAATTAAATGTAAAATGCTCTTTTCATTATGCACTGTTCAGCTCTTAACAATCTCCTCTTTCCAAATAAGCAAGGCTTTGATTGTGATTCTGGCAGGCCTTCTTCGGGAATGCTCTCGTCTCTGTTTGCAGTGTAATTAATTGGATTGGTAAAAGCAAGATAAAAGGGGTCTCTAATCTCAGATCCCAGCTGACAGCAGAATTTACATTTAACAGATGAAAGATTTGGTCTGTAATTGCAGCCGTGGATTCAGCAGCCCTTTGTTGTTGCCCTGTTCGACATCTTAGGTAGCAAATTCCATGCAGCGCTCCCTGCCACCGAGGCCGCCAGGAGGACCTCAGAAGCTTCTACCTGTGGAGGTGACACCCACGGGGAGGCGTGTCTCCCAGACCGCTGTCACTGCTGCTTCCATTCGCCGCTTGCGGTGGAAGAGAGAGGGTATGGGTGTGGTCTCCTTACACTCCTTTCTTCTGCTTCATACTTCATAAACTAGATATAAACATCAGATATTCATATCGTACACATATCATAAATTTGCATTAAGTTCTTATCCCAGATCAGTTTTATTATTCCTTGGTGAAGAAGAAAGTGAATAAGAATAAAAGGTCCTCTGATATGCAAATCTCTTTATAAAAGGACTCAGGTTTCATAAAATAAACCAGTTGTAGATACAGGAGTCCTGTACAACCCATGAGCAATGCCTATTGTCTCCACACCAGAGGCCTTTGACTACTCACGCGATGTCGATATGAGTATCTTCCTCAACCCCAAGCCCCTGAATCCACCTCAAGAGCCACCAGCCAAGCCAGTGTCACGAGCGCGGTCAAAGTACACCATCCACCTAAGGCTGTGTACGGGTAGGCACTAGAGCGGCCATGTGGATAGTGTATACTCCATAGTAGCTCCGTTAGGCCCTGTCAGTGTTGCTCCTCAGTGAACCCATGCCCCTCTGTACACCAGGTCCAGCAGGTTGTTGGGAAGAAAATATACGGACTCAAAAAAGCAGTCTGATTTATTATTAATCTGATTTATTGTTAGATCCCAAACATGCAAGGTAAGTCTTGACTCTAGAGACATGGAAAGGCTCTCGCTACTCCCTCCCAGAAAACTAGCCAATCAGATTACATTCTGATGTGACCCTGGAATGGGTCTTGAGTGGAAATACACTTAATATGAGTTTCATTTTCCCATTAGCATCTCTGTATCATGACTTGTAGCACAGTGATTGTTGGTTTGTCTCTGTGTACATCTAGTCATTTAATCAGCTTTAATTAATGGATTACAAAATGTTTTTCTGTCTAATTGTTTTTGATCCCTTTTACTGTCTCTGTAGATGCTGATGGAGTAAGTGGCGAGGACTCCTTTGACCCCGATGAAGGTTTTAGCTCGGGGGCATCCAGCAGCAGCCAGCCCAGTGTAAAGAAAGATGTGACCAGCTGCAGTGGTGGCAGTCGTCCTTCCCGTGAACGAGAGGGACCATCAGCAAGACTGAGGGACATCGCTGCTGATACTCGGGCGGCACTCCGACGTTTTCACCAGAGACACCAGTCTCCCCCACCAGCCGTAGCAAGGTCACCGGACCCCTCCAGGAGCCCACCAAAGAGGTTCCTGGTCCCATACTACAGCCCCCCATTTGGAGCACCACTGCCCAGAACTGCTAGCACCTCCTCCAGCAAGTCACTGGACTGCACTGGGTTAAATGGCTCCACCGGGCCCACTGACAGTGCGTCTCTTGGGAGCCTGAGCACTGACCGCCCGCACTGCCTCTCCGCCATCAGCCTGCAGGAGGAGCGCCTGGGCAGAGCCACACGAAGCCAAGACCGCCTCTCCCCTGGGAGCCCGTTCTCCTCTGGAAGCCCCCTGTCAAAACAGTCCCGTTCCTCCAGCTTCAATATGCAGATCATTTCACAAGTGTAGGAAGCCACAGTGCTGGCAGTGGGTGGGACGTGTTTGTGTGTGTTAGTGTATGGCCAGGTACACATACTGGCATGTTTCCCTGTGTTGTGTGTCTGTTCGGGTGTGTGAGTGTGTGTTTGTGTGTGTTCTTTGTGCATGTGATTCAGCATGTTTTTGCTGTTCGTTGCATATGTGTAGTTGTACACTGTAACACAATTATGCACCAAGTAATTCGTGGAAGAAATTATTTTTGCTCAACATTACCTCCTTGTGGATATGCAGCCGGAACAAGATTACTTATTATTTTTTAATTCAGTTTTATTTTTTGTGCCATAATAACATGGTGATCACTTGCTGAAACTATTCCTGTATCACCCCCTCTGTCAGGACATTAATAAGGGAAGTGAGACAATCATAAAGGATGGTGTTGCCTGACTGTAAACGATCCCAAAGAATTCAATTTTCTTCTTCTGTTGAAGGAATGTAAGAATGCTGCTTCCACTGACTGGGCTGGTAATGTCTTGCCTGTAGGATTGACGTGAGCTTTCACAGACTGAATGATTATAATATTACTTTGTGATATACTATGCCATGATGTACATTGGAACAAATTTCTATTTTAAACTGTGTACAGTTGTGTAAAAAGAACAGGAAGATTAAGAAACATGAAAGCACTCTTATATGCTTGTACAGAAATACATTATCAATTCATGTTGAATAAATATTGTGCTGTTCATCAAAAGGTTTGCATTCATGTTTGTTTATTTATGTGTTAAATGTCTATTATATGTGTGTGTGTGTGTGTATATATATATATATTAGGGCTGCACAATATATATCGAAAAATTATCCTTAACGTGATAATAGTATACGCGATATCTGTGTTGCAAAGAGTTGCGATAAATGAAATTTATGCTGCGTCCGAAATTGCATACCATACCTCGCATATCTGACCTCGTGAGTCGTCGCCGTGAGGTCAGGAAAGGAGAAATTGTCTCAATCATGAGGGTTTCGGAATAACGCTTTTTATTGAACGGAACCAGTAGGCGCCAACAGCCAATACCTACTCCTCAGGCTTCCAAATAACAGGTAGGCGTCTTTTCTTCTCCTCCAGCCCCACACCACTACGTCCCGGTGTAAAGTTTCTCCCCTTGCACACGCTACATTAAATCCCCATAACACACATCCCGAACCCCAACAGAACACATTTACCTGTAACATGGTTAACAATTTGCATTCCCCGGGCGCGCCCGTCCCGTCAGTGTGAATTGATAATAATAATAATAATAATAATAATTTAAAAAGCATTTCTCTAGGAAAATGTTATATCGCAAGAAATATCGTTATCGCAATATTCAACAATAATATCGCAATATCGAGCATCCCTAATATAATATTAGGCTGGACTGTGAAATTACTAGAGCTGTAATACTCGGATCCTTTTTAGGATTCGGCTCTCTCTGAGTCACTCACTAAACTGATACGGGTGTGTGAGTCACTTGAGTCACTCGAGTCAGTACGCACCCGGATCCGAGAGCGGGTTAGCGCTCCTGGCGGTTAACTTCCTCTACAACTGGACTCATGTAAGACAATATATTGGAGTTTACCATTTAGACATGGTGTAGTTAGGACTCGAAGGATTTGGTTCAATGGAGACCTCAGATTCGTGACTCATGAGTCATTTAAAGGATCCGGGCAATTAACCCGGGTGAGTCATGAATCGCACAGCTCAGGGTTTGCTTCAGGGAAAATTTATTTTTAAAATTAATATAGATTAATTTAGATTGCTATAGATTAATCTAGATTAATTCCAAAACTACAGTGAGATTAATCTAGATTAAGAAAATTAATCTATGCCCACCTCTAATATATGTATATATTTGCGACACAGATTTGCCTTATATTGGGGCCAATACCAAGAGACAACCTTTCTCAACGTGGCATCAATTTCAACATTCTGTGGGTATAAAAAACTGGTATTGTCAGTAATTCATTCCAAGTTCATCATTCAAACAGCCATAAACCCACAACGTCACTTAATGGATGAGAGGCATCACCTGGCCTTCGGGTTGGTGGCAGGCAGTCAGATGCTGCTCGTGAACTTTTTGTGTCTCAAAGTGTCATCAGCAGACTTGCATCAAGACATAGAACTACTGGCAGAGTTTCATGACAGACTGCAATGATGACCAGTACCTAAGGACCTATATACTCAGACATCGACATGCAACTGCCACACAGCTGCAGGCCCGTTTACGAGATGCGGGGTACTAGGGTTTCCAGGCAAACCATTCGCAACCACCTTTATCCCCAAATCTTTTTTGATTCTTTATTCAGATTCAGATATATCATCTTATATATGGAGAGGAAAACACCCTCGTTTGAATAAAGCTCATCTCCAGAAATCTAGGAATTATGGAAGCCTGGCTCTGCCTAATTTCCGTTATTATTATTGGGCAGCTAATATACGCTGTATTGCATTTTGGTTCTATTCCCAAAACCAAAATAATTGTCCTGGGTGAATTGAATTCATATAAAGAATTTTCTGTTTTGGCACTTCTTGGATCTCCACTTCCTGTAATCCGAAACAAGTCAATTGATAATCCGGTTGTTTGGCATAGTGTGAGAGTATGGGCTCATATGAGAAAACACTTCAATCTAACTTGTTTCTCTCTTTTGAGTCCAATTATATCAAATCATCTCTTTCAACCCCCTTTATCAGACCCTATACTTTATGACTGGTATAGGAAGGGAATTGTGTGTTTTAATGACTTGTTTTTTGGCATAGCTTTGCTGTGTTTTTAATCTACCACATACACAATTTTTTTAGATCTGTAAATTAGACACTTTCTTCAATCTAAAATTCAGAATTTCCCCGAGACACCAGTTATGAATTCAGCTGATACATTTCTTACTTTGCATCTAACACGTAAAGGGTTAATATCCTTTATTTATAACAGACTGGCTGGTATGAAATGTCCCTCTATTAATATAATAAAAACTGCTTGGGAACAGGATTTTAAAATGTCATTATGTGAGGACACACGGGACTCAATATTTAAACTGGTGAATTCAACATCTTTATGTTCCCATCATTTTACAGTTTAAAGTTGTGCACAGAGCACATATGTCCTAAGTCAAACTATCGTGTATTTACCCAAATGTGGATCGCTGCTGTGATGAATGTGAAAGTGAGGATGCCTCACTTATCCATATGTATTGGTCGTGTCCTAGCCTTGAAAAATATTGGAGGGAGATATTTCAAACCCTTTCTTCTGTCCTCAAACCTAATCCTTTGATTGCGCTTTTTGTCATCAGTGATGATGCATGTCTGACCCCGGTAAAATGACGGACACTATCTTTTGCTTACCTTTTAGCCAGATGTGCAGTCTTACTCAGATGGAAAGGTGCTGCTCTTCCCACCCGTGCTCAATGGATGAGGGACCTTATGTCCTGTCTAAGCCTCGAAAAGATACGCTACTCAATTGGTGATAACAACAAAGAATTTCAGAAGGTGTGGGGGCCGTTCCTGGATTATTTTACGACCCTTCTGTCTCAGAATCCAACTATTACATTTACATTTACAGCATTTATCAGACGCCATTATCCAGAGCGAGTTACAATCAGTAGTTACAGGGACAGTCCCCCTGGAGCAACGTAGGGTTAAGTGTCTTGCTCAGGGACACAATGGTAGTAAGTGGGATTTGAACCTAGGTCTTCTGGTTCATAGGCGAGTGTGTTACCACTAGGCTATACTACCCTATTAGCATTACCCAGTAAAGTTCCAGAAACAATAGTCATCTTGTTTTTTATAAAACATTAATCAATCTGGCATGAGGATGGGGTTATTATGTGGAAAGGTTGTTGAGTTTAGAATTGCACACGTTGTTAGCATTATTGTTCTTTGAATATGACTAAATTGCCATTTTTCCTATAATACTCTACTGCAATGTTACATACAATCTTTGTATGTAACTCTTACAGAATTTATTTACTTAGTGAGATATTTTTTATATTGTGTGCATTGTCTTTCTCTTGCTTAAAGTCAATATATCTTTGGGAAAAAAAAACATTCGCAACCGACTCCACTGCTTTGGCTGGAATGCCAGACGACTGTTGCAGGTGACTCCACTGACACCAAGATGCCGCTGTGAACATTTGCAGTGCACACAAAGCCATGTGACTACCGTCCGGTTCACTGAGGAGTGTCGCATCATCGTTGCTGGAGAAGGCGAGGTGAGCGATACGCTGAGGTCAAGCGGCTCAGTCACTGGGCGTTCTTACCTCTGAGACATCATAGAACCCACCATCATCCCCCAATTCTGCCAGCACACCCCCCAACTTTCTGCTCATGGATCATAATGCTCCACCACAGCTTGGCAGAATTGTCACAGCTCGACTTTAGGAAGTTGGAGTGCCACATATGGTATGGTCATCAATGTCCTCTGACCTGAACCCCATAGAGCACGTCTGGGACCAGTTGAAGCAGAGACTGAATGATAGTACCCCACCCCCACGTGAAATGGCAGAACTTATTGTGAGCAATAAGTGCAGATCATCCATGCTCATATCGCACAGTACAACACCACCTCCACCACCATTCCAATGTTAACATTTTAACGCTCAAACCTAAAAGCAGATTTTCACTCCTAATTAACAACTGTCTGGATCATTTGAGATTTACAGTGATCAATAATTACAGGTTCAACTCCCTGGATTCCCTGTATCAGCTGAGCATGTGGCTCAGCTGGTTGACTGACATTTCAGAATTCATAAGCAGATTTTTTTTATATCCAGTAGCTTCCGCCTGCCCATCTGAGTAATTGTGATTAACACAGGTCAGTTAGTGGCATGAAGCTTTTTGGAACATGTTCTGGGGTTCCTCGGTTCTTCATTGTGACTCAGAGTTTCCCATTTGATCCATTCTGAGGTCACGTTGCAGCACTATTAAATGTAGGATCCATCTGGTGGTGTTTTTCTTAAGCTCTGCACAGATGCAGTCCCCCTAGTCTCTACTCCCAGCCTGTTTGCAGAGTTAGCTGGGCAGACTGGATGTCAGAATCTTTGAGTGTCAGCATCATTTAAACATCACGTTCAAAGGTATTTTCCTGCTGATGGGATCAGAGCATTGAAGGGAAAAGCCACAGATCTAATTTCACCATTTCAACAAACCATTCCTTGTTTCAGGGACCTTTCCCTCTGATGTTCTGCTCCACTTCTACTGTTAATTGATGTGTTTGCTGCGTGGGTGGTGGAGGTCAGTTTCCAGCATGATTGGCGGTTCCTCCAGGAGCAGGTCATCGTCTCCGAGAGTGGAGCTCAACTCAGAATTCACAAAGTTGGGAATGTTAAAATGGGTGAGGAACGCCGCAGAATCCCTGTCTGTCCGCCCGACACCCACAGCCCCACCCTGCAGATCCAGCACATCGCCCTCAATGGGGCTGGACGAGCGGTTGCTGTCCAACCATCCTTGCCCTGTCCTGACCATGGCTGTGCTTGGCCTCCTTGTCCTGGCCCCACCCACTCCGGCCTGCTCCTCCTCATTTATGTAGCAGTGGAAGAGCAGGTGTGACTCGTCAAGAAGGGGGCGGGACAGACACGTCTTCTTGTCATTGTCTGGTGCCCGGGTCAGGTCTTCAACACAACTGGTGAGGCGGACGGGTTTCTCCAAGGGTTCAGAAATCCTGTGTGGAACAAGAACAGAAGTTATAGAGTGTATGAGATCTTGGCTAATGAATATAAAGAATATAAAATAAAATTATATGAATATAAACCATGCCTCTGTGTTCTATCCTGAATGAACCTCAATCGCATTTCTGACTTGTCTGTGTTACAGAGTGACTCAGTTTTTCCATTTCACCCAAAATGCACATTTCAGGTTGAAAGAACATTAATCATTTAGCACACAGCACCTCCTTCCATCCTCCATGTTTTTTATTAGACAGAATAAACACGGTGGTCTGATTTTCCATCAGACAATGATTGGCCGCCACCCTCATCTGCCAACGTCATGCTTCAAAATAGACCAGCTTGTTCTGAATCTAAATGATCTAAATGATTCACAGAGTGAATAAAATAGATGTATTCATAGTTGGGGTCCTAGTGAACCGGAATTGATCTCTTCATCGATGGTAACTTGAAAGCACGTTGTAAGTCGCTCTGGATAAGGGCGTCTGCCAAATGCCGTAAATGTAAATGTAAATGTAAATGATCCATGAACAGGTTTTATTGACATCTTCTAGCTGAATGAAGATACACATGGAAATGGCTGAAATGAGGCTTTCTTTGCATTTTAATAAATGTGGATAATAATAATAGATGACAAATAGCATCAATTAAATGACTTAATTGACTGCTGCAGCATCTCAAACTAAAGAAATATGAGCCTGATCCATTTCATCACAAACCTAATCTAGAGGGGAAAAAACTTTATTAAAAAATATATAATAATAATAATTATTAGTAGTAGTAGTACTAGAATGATTGGTTATAATAAAGATTTATTATAAATGAATGCACTTTATAACATCACCATTTTATTACTAGTGAATTTACTGTAAATATGAATAATAATTAAGGGCTGGTTCTGTTGTTAATCGTACTAAATACAACTTTTTCCTTGCCTGAACCAAAATAATTTTGTGTGTTGCATCAAATGCAGATACAATGTGGAGCTGAAAAAAACACATCTAATTCTCCTACAACTCAGGGTACTTGTCCAAGGTTTTACTGTGGACAGCTCTCTGGCTCCATAGTAACCCTGGGAAACTGGCATATTAAAGGATGAGTCATGGCTCAGTGTCCTTTTAATTAAGAGCGCAATAATGATTTTCCCTGTGCTTTTTTTTTGTTAAAATCAAAATTTCCTCCATGGGCTTAACGGGACACTCTCTTCCACGCTCAGTCATTTCTGCCTGTTAATGATGCACAACAAAGGCTTCTTTGAAAGCTGGAGCTGGGTCCTTTTCTACTGTTCCACAGCTGGCATACAGTTTTTTCTCTCCTTTAATCCACAGTTTAAAGGTCTTTCGTTAATCAGCTCCCCCGGTAAATGAAGGGCCTGGGGGCTGTTATAGGTTGAGTCATTTTCCCCTCCCGCCTCCATCCTCCTGCTCCACTGAACCAAAAACCCATTTCATCAGCTAATGATCCTGCATACATATGCACGCGGAAAGAGAGATGAACAGGCGCACAATACCTATAAATAACACATACTGGGATAAGAACAGAGCAAAAGAGTTTCTGCAGCGATGCAGAATTTACAAGACTCACTCTGGATGTGGAGGTCCTGTCTTGGTCAGCAGGGTCAACACGAAGAACATGAAGAGCACAAAGACGGCCAGGCCTACCCAGAACCCGATCACTATGGAGTCTGCAAGGCAGCATTGGCATGAATTACTGACCATCATTATGGGCCATAACAGAAGTGTATGTAGTAGCCTAGTGGTGGGTGGTAGTAGCCTAGTGGGTAACACACTCGTCTATAAACCAGAGGACCCAGGTTCAAATCCCACTTACTACCATTGTGTCCCTGAGCAAGACACTTAGCCCTAAAATTGCTCCAGGGGGGGACTGTCCCTGTAACTACTGATTGTAAGTCACTCTGGATAAGGGCGTCTGATAAATGCTGTAAATGTAAATGAATGTACATGTCCTTTTATCTGTATTATATGGGGTTTTAGGCATTATTATATGGGCATGGGGCGAACAAGGTTCACAAAAGCAGACACATGCACAAAAACGTATTCCCATGTATTTATTTACGCGATTATTCAGTCCTGGCAGAGACTCACAGCGATGCGCTTTCAGCCCTTCGAAAGACACCGGCTCGTCGTCCTCGTAGTATTCGTATCGCCATTCATAATCCGAGCTGTGCGGGCTGACGCTGCTGTTGGTCTTCATCTCCGGTGGTTTTTAACACTGCGGCATGGAGAGGAAAACTTTCCTAGTAAATGATAAAGAGTTCGCTTCCGTGTAGAAATATGAAATGTGAATATTCATATTTTCGTTGCATTTTTTTAAAGAGACCCTTTTCCTCTTCTATTTGTCGACCCTGACTGATTCCATTTTTTCTGAAGGCACAACGCCGCACACGGAATTGATTTTTTTTATATATCCCATCCTTCAGGTAGAAAACACCGTCTGGGGCAGAGCGCAGCAGAAATGAGGACGAGTCACGTCTTCATCACTGCGCATCACGCCCTCATTGCAGCTTTCCCAGCGCCGCGGAAATCCGATTCTCCTCCTGCCCTCCGCCTCAGTCCCTACAGATCCGCGCACGAGCTTCCGCCGTGTGCGCGCCCTGGAGGCGGGGCCGGTGGGCGGGGCTGGTAGAGAACCAGGTTATGACGTATTCGAAAAAAACATCCAAACATCCAGTGTCTGCGGCAGAGAGAGACATCTTGAAGGGCTTTCCCCGCCTCATATTCATCCGCAAAAATAAGACGTTAACTATCGACACGTGACAGATGACGCCCTCTATGACACCCTCTATTTTTCTATTCCAGTCCATTACATCTTATTATATTATTGAATCCCGATCCGCCAAGGTGCCACTGAGCAAAGCACCGTCCCCACACACTGCTGCCCAGGTGCCTGTCATGGCTGCCCACTGCTCACCAAGGGTGATAGTTAAAAGCAGAGGGCACATTTCATTGTGCTGTGCTGCAGTGTATCATAATGACGATCACTTCACTTTCACTTCTTATTTTGTCTACACTTTCTGATCTAAAATTCAACACCCCAACACCCCAACAGTAGCAAGCAGTAACTATGCAAACATGCCAGCAGAAGGCCACCTTCGTACTGCGTGACTGTCACAGCCCACTCTGTGACACACATATTGACCATTACACAGCCCTGCAAAAACAATAAACACCTGCAACAGTAATCAACAGTAATAACCTGCAAAAACAGTAACCACGGGCAACAGTAATCAACAGTGATAACCTGCAAAAAAAGTAACCACATGCAACATTAATCAACAGTAATAACCTGCAAAAACAGTAACCATGGGCAACAGTAATCAACAGTAATAACCTGCAAAAACAGTAACCACGGGCAACAGTAATCAAGAGTAATAACCTACAAAAACAGTAACCACGGGCAACAGTAATCAACAGTGATAACATGCAAAAAAAGTAACCACAGGCAACATTAATCAACAGTAATAACCTACAAAAACAGTAACCACGGGCAACAGTAATAACCTGCAAAAAAAGTAACCACGGGCAACAGTAATAACCTGCAAAAACAGAAACCACGGGCAATAGTAATCATAGGTAACCACCAGCAAAAACAGAAACCACCTGCAACACTAATCAACAGTACAGGCGAGCCCTACAGAGGGTGGTTCGATCAGCTGAACGCATCATCTGTACCAAGCTCCCTGCCCTTCAATCCATCTACAGCAAGCGGTGCTGGACAGGAAGATAGTGAAGGACCTCAGCCACCCCAACAATGGAATCTCTGCTGCGATTAGGGAAGCACTTCCGCTCCCTGAAGTCCAACACAGAGAGAATGAGGAGGAGCTTCTTCCCGCAGGCTATATGAACACTACATAGGACAGAACACTAATACACTCCTGCACTTTCAAACAACTTATGGACTCACATATGAAACATTTGCACATCTTCACGCCACTACAAAATTTCTGTATTGAAGCAATGAATCCTCTACACAGCTTCACAGGTCAATTGCAGACACATTTCGTTGTGTTTTACAATCACTTCAGTTTCCTGAGAAAGGAATAAATGAATCATTTCATAGGTTAAGGACAAAATGGGTATATAAATGATACAGCTGAACCCAATCAAGAATATAACCTTTACCCTGGCACTCAGTATTTCATCTTTATTCATTGCCTTTGTCCTTCCAGGCTTTGTTTTTGTTTTTTTTTTGAGTTTCCAGGGGGGGAAATTAGCTGCGGTGCATGTTGAGGTTGTAATGGAGGAACACCAAGAGCACACAAGATTCTTTCCTATTCCTAATAATGAAGTGATTTCATAGCAATGTTTTTTAAATCCCATTCATCAATAAGCCTGTTGGTCAATGAACAATTCCAGAATGGTTCCAGCGCAGGCCAACCACGGATGCTCGTGTGCAGATCTGTAGGGACTGAGGCGGAGGGCAGGAGGAGAATCTGCAGTTACACACACACATACAGTACAGGCCAAAAGTTTAGACACACCTTCTCATTCAATGTGTTTTCTATATTTTCATGACCATAACTCCACATGTGTTCATTCATAGTTTTGATGCCTTCAGTGAGAATCTACAAATGTAAATCGTCATGAAAATAGTCAAGAAAACACATTAAACGAGAAGGTGTGTCCAAACCTGTACTGTATATTGTACAAATATATTGTAGCAATGGGTGGGGATGGGGAGTGAAGGGGGGGCAAAGCAGCATCGTTTTTTTACTTATTTTCACTCCCTCCCTAATCCATAACATGAACCCACTACTCACCCAGACGGTGAGCCAACATCTCCCTAAACCCCTGGAGGATGGGAAAAAGCAAATTAACCCAGCCCTGTGGCAGCAGACACAACATTTACCCCCTCCCCCCTGTCTCCAATCCCCCACCGCAAAATCCACATTCCTCCTTGGTGTACGCTGTCTTCACCCCTGATGGCGCTCACCAAGCCACTTGGACTTGGCTGGTGGCCCACATCCTCCAGGTACGGGGCCAGTCAGTCACAGTCAAGCACCATTCTCTTGTTTTCCGCCATCTTCACTTGGTACGCCATGTCCAAAAACAGTGTTAGCACCACACACACACCCTCCCAGCCCAAGGTTAGCTTTAGGCAACACCCTATCCTTTACTTGTTGTTCACCCAGACACACTTCCTCGGCTGGAGATCATAAGCTTGGTCCTGTCTGACCTCTAACTCTTGCACCACCTTCATTCACTGCTCCATTATCACCACATAATCAATAATCAATTTTTTGTCACTGCATTTATCCGCCTGTAGTCGGCACAGAAGTGCACTGAGACATCTTTTTTTTTGGCTCAGACCACTGGTGAAACCCAGGACCTCTGTTAAGGCTGAATGATGCCTGCTGCTAACATTTGCTAAATCTTGTTGTCTGCCTATCCCCTCTTCCGCATTCTATGCTAGGTCATCCATGTTGAACCTGTACTCAACCAGGCTCACGTGAAAGGGCCTTCAATCCAGTCACCTCTTCCAGTTCTTGCCCCTCTGCTCTGGAGGCTCTTCTTCCTGGTCCTGTGTTCTTGTGGTTCTATTAGCTGGATGAGCCGTGGTGAGAAGCTTCAAAGTCCTGAATACAGTCACAAGCATATATACACGCAAGGTCAGAAAATAGACGTGCACCAGTTTCAGCAGAGGCACCAGAATCTTTCTTGTATCAGCTTGTGCCCAGCACAACAGATAGTGTTTGGAAAACAATCCAGCCTTGTGCCTAACCAAGGTACAGCTGTTTTGCTACTGGTGCGCAGTAGTCTAAATGTTCCATGACAGAAGTATTAGTATGAAGTATTAGTCAGGGGGCTGAGTAACATTACCAGATGATTACTAGATTGTCACACTGGATGTTTGGGAGGAAGAATGATGGACAGCAGGGATGTGGGAATAAGTCAACAGAATTTATTCAGGGAGCAACAATTGCTGGACAGTGCTAAAAGAGCAGGTGATTATATCGCCTTTTACTATATGACCGTATCTCAGTGGACATCAGCACAGTCATGTCAGCGCAACAGCACTTATAAGGGAAAGAGACAGGGTGAAATTAGAACAGGAAAAGAAATCAGGCTTAATTGTGAGTTGCTGGGGGAGATGAGTGGAAGACGAGTTGAGTGGAAGAAGAAGCTGAGTCAAGCATGTGGAATGTGCTTCAATGACTGAGCATCGAGCACCTGGTCAGCATCAATTAAATGATCTTCAAAAGCAAGCTAAAATCCTTCCATCAATCTCTTAATGGACATTTGTTTTTCAGTGTCCGTCTCCAGCAGGCGGTGAAAAATAAACACCACACAAAATAAATCAATGTTACTGGATGTCTCCCCTGTCCTGCTTATGCATCCTTCTTCCTCGCCATGCCCAGCCATCGTTCCAGATCTACTGCCTCGTCATTTCAAACCAGTGTGACATACATTTTCTGCTGTCAATCTTATTAAACACATTAAATTAGCATATCACTTATACTGACATTGTGCATGAGTACAGTTAAAACTGTCCATCTCAAAAGACAGTAGATAAAATCCAAGAAGACTGTCAAGGTGTGTATGTGTGAGAGAGAGAGAGCTCGTGATTATTCACACATACAACTCAATCGTAAAATCAATTATAACGCTTAACAAACAGAAATGATTTTTATTTTTGACTGTATATATTTAGATTATGCTGTACCATGAAAACAAGACTATTTTGTAATTAAAAATCTTGTGTTAATGGGGCTAAATGATCAATAAATAATTATAATATAAAGGCTTTGTTACATGGTACAGTCTTCAAAAAACACACACAGGGATGTGCTGGTGTGAAATTTCTAAATCTCCTTGAACTTTTCCTGCCAATTACCTTGACTGCAACTGCGACATGGAGAGCACTGTCACGTCGGCAAGCTGATGAGGAAATTACGCGAGACGGGACTTCCAAGAAACATGGATTTATTTATAAATAGAAATAAAACAAGGCGCGATTGCCAAAAAAAACTAGCCAGCAGTTCACGCAACAGAGTTCACAAAAGTTCACAAAAATGCTGCCACTGTTCATGGGTGGAACCACAGGGCTTTTAACAGCTGTCCTCACTGGCCCCAGATGATGTATCCAATCCTGACATAGTCCTCAGAGCCCCATCAGTACCATCAGCGGAGGAGGCGGGGCAGGTGGTGGAAACCACAAGGCACCTGCCCTGCTGTGTCCTCCCACTGGTGAACCTGGACCCTCTGGTTGACCCCCCAACTTGCTCCCGCATGGTGGCCTCAGTACCTCGAACCTGCACACAGAAAACAGGGCCAGCCCTTCCGAGTACGTGTGGGCCCTGTCTCCGCACGTCCCTCTGATGCTTCCCGCATCATTCCCTGCCCTGTGCAGGGAGGCGGTCCCTCCAGCAACTGCTCACGGCAACTGCTGTCTGGTGCATTCCGGGAACATGCAGCCCCTCACTCTGCATGTCCCCGCTGGCAGAGCAGCCAGCTTCTCTCCCTGCACCGTTCAATGCACCCCAGGCTAATGCCTTCTGGGCAAGTGCAACCCCTCCCACTGCACGTGGGTCATCACGCGACGATCTCGTACGTGCGCAAAGGCCGGTGCCATCCTGGCCTCGACCGCTCACCAATCCACGTCATCCCCGCTCTCATTGTCCGTGGGGGGAATAATGGGAAGAACAAAAACTAGCCCGCAGGCATGTGCCAATTGCCAGAACTCAAACGTTGCAGGGTCTATAAAAGAGATCACAAAACACAAAATAGAGTTCACGCAAACAGAGTTCACAAAAGTTCACAAAAATGCCGCCGCTGCTCATGGGCGGAACCACAGGACTTTTAACAGCTGTCCTGACTGGCCCCAGGTGATGTTTTCAGCTGACGCCAGAGATCCTTCCTTCAGCAAAGAGATCTTTGATAAAGATCAAGCCATTGTTGTCCCAGGTTTGAAATGCTGCAGCCATTTGAGATGGTAAAAAAAAAGGTTATTCAAAAGGGGAGAGAACAAGCTTGGTTGCTTTAAACAAAAATGTTTCCTAAACTAGAGCCAAAGTAAGTGATTTACTACAGGATTAAGGAGGCGTGAATATGGCTGCATAGGTGCAGAAACACTCATTAAAGAAATAGGAGAAAGCGCTGAATCACCATGCAATTACATGTCTGCCCAAGCAGGGCCAGGATTATCACATCACGCAAAGATCCAGTATATTAATTTACTTATGTTTGCTGCTAGTAATACATGAAATTTGGACAACCCATACCACCAAATATTCCTCATCCGCGGGACAGATTTATTCCACACAAATTAAGAAATCAAAGCACCTAACAGACACACTTGGGTAGGAAAAAAGGAATCATTTGGAATAATTTAAAAAGTGTGGTAGGACCACCATCTTAATGGTATTCACTCTTCCAGCCAAAGAAATGGGCAATGAGAACCATCGTGAGAAATAGTGTTTTGTGCGTTCAAGTAGAGTTTTAAACTTTCATTCACAAAAGAACAGGGGACATTAATTCCCAGATAGATAAATTCCACAACCTGCTTAAACAGAAGATCCAGTGATATTGCTAACTGATTGACCTGCAAAATGGTGCTTTTAGAAAAA
The DNA here is from genome assembly GCF_900700375.1 of Denticeps clupeoides. Taxonomy (NCBI): domain Eukaryota; kingdom Metazoa; phylum Chordata; class Actinopteri; order Clupeiformes; family Denticipitidae; genus Denticeps; species Denticeps clupeoides. Next base: position 15,211,701 of record NC_041711.1, read on the forward strand.
TTCAGTTTATAGTCTGAAATTAAACTATATGACCGTAATAGTTCCGTGAAAGTGAAGTGATTTTCACTTGTGATACACAGCAGCACAGCACACAGTGCACACAGTGAAATTTGTTCTCTGCATTTAACCCATCACCCTGTGTGAGCAGTGGGCAGCCATGACAAGCGCCCGGGAAGCAGTGTGTGGGGACGGTGCTTTGCTCAGTGGCACCTCAGTGGCACCTTGGCGGATCGGGAATCGAACCGGCAACCTTCTGATTACGGTCGGCCACCACTTACGATAGGCCACCACTGCCACCACAAATGGAGGACTAGTATGGATTCTAAAGGGTTAGACAACTATATTAGAATGTCATCTACATAAAGTGACCTTATGAGTTTTATTAAACTGGGTCACACCTATAATCCTCTCCTCTTTCCTAAGTGATATTACAGAGTTAGTTTGTACAGAGGCCAGTGGTGAATTATACATTATTTTAACCCATGATTTAACCTGTCAAACTCCTTTTCCAGGACTCCAATCTCCTAAACAGATTTCAGACTGGAGAATAGAGTGAGAGGAATATGATATATTGAACAAACGGCGCATATTAAAAAATGATTGCCTGCCTGGTATAAAGCCTGTTTGGTCCACGTCAATTATTTTAGGTGTCACTGAATCCAGGCAGCAGGACAGGACCTTTGAAAGAATTTTAGAATTGCATGGAGACTTATTGGGCGATATGAACCACATTTACGTGGGTCCTTATCTTTTTTGCGTAAAACCACTAAGACTGCCTGGGTCATTGTACAGGGAACTTTCTTTTGGGAGAGAATATCAGCCAAAAGTTTGGCTGAGGGGTCAGCTTGGCTGAAAAAAAGGACAAAATAAAAGTCAATTGGGAATCCATCTGGACTGGGTGATTTACCATGTTGCATGGATTTTATATTCTGCTTGCAGAAGCAGCCTATCCTTGTACAACTCTGAATTAGAGGAACCAGCACATTTTTTGTCTATTTCCATCATTTTTTGGACAGGTCCACTAGCTGGCATTATACATTTTCCTCACATGGGCTGTATATGAAATTATTTGTCCCATAAGAAATGCTTTAAGAGCCTCCCAAATAGTGATGAAGGACATATCAGGCATGAGATTGACATCATGAAAGAAATCAATTTGCTCTGAAATGTGATTTAAAATGATTTATGAGAAAGCAGTGAAGGGTCGAGGCACCACATGTGATGAGTTGCAATGTTGCTAGGAAAGCACATATCGAGTTGCACAGGGGTGTGATCCGAGATCACAATAGTATCGTACTTACTATTTGTGATGAAAGAGAGAAATCTACTATCAATAAAAAAGTCTATTCTAGAGTATGAATGATGGACAGGCGAAAAAAAGAATATTGCTGGGAGGTGGGGTTAGTATACCTCCAGGGGTCAAAGAATTTGTAGGATTTATTAATTGACAAAACAGCTGATGCGGACTTGGACGCGATCTTGGACAATGTAAGATATATTCTGTCTAGATTTGGCTGCAGGAGCAGGTTGAAATCACCCCCCAGAATTAAGCGATTGTCATGGCCAACGCGCCTCCAGCCCGCTAGAGGGCACCTCACCAGCCTGGGAGACGACGACCCGGAAGAGGAAATGGAAGCGGGCGGTGGCAAGTATAAAAGGGAGGTAACACCAAGGAGACACGCCCGCTCTTTGTATGAGTTAAATGAGTTGTATGAGTTAAATGAGTTGTATGAGTTAAATGAGTTGTATGAGTTTACTCGCCAGAGACGCTAGCTCTCTCACCCACGACCTACGATAATTGAGATTCCCGTAATACGACCTTCGCCTGCCCACGACTTCGAGAATTGCCTGATCCCCTGGAAACCAGGAAAGGAACCCCGACCGGAACTTCCTGACTACAACCTCTTCCTGCCCCTGACCTTGAACCTACCTGACCCATCGGTTAAGACGAGATTCCATGCTCCCCTACCCTCCTGCCGCCCAAGACCTACTCCCGTCCTGTCCAAGATCCCGAACCATCCTGAAACCCGGCGTCTTCCGGTTCTCCTCTGCCCCGGTCCTTCCCAAAGATCCCGAACAGACTCCCCGCTGCGTTGCAGCGCGTCCATTACTTCCTCATTCCTCGCCGGCCAGGCGCCCCCGGTCCTCCTGCCCCACTCGCCCAGTGTCCTCTACCGGTACGACGGCTTATCCCTACACCGAAAGTATGTCTGCAAGTACGTCATCGAATTCCCCCTGTGACAGCGATATTTGTCTAGCTGGTCTTACCCTTACCCTTATCTGCAGATTGTATTCACAGAGTTACACAAGAACATGTCAAAATATTTAACGATTTTGCCCTCCAATTCGGATTTCCAGAAAAGACTCACCATGAGACATGTGATGTGAATTTAACAACAGGCTGATATCGGAATTACCACTGAGTTATGGGGTTCGGGGGTCACACACAACATGTTACCATCCACAGGTCAGGTGGAGAGATTTAACCGAACCATCATGTCAATGCTTAGGACTTTGACTGACATCCAAAAACCTGATTGGAAGAATTCACTGGTGCAAATGGTTCATGCCTACAATTGCACATGCAGCGACGATACAAGGGTTTTCTCCCTACTATCTGCTTTTCGGCTGTTTCCCCCATCTGCCAGTTGACCTTAAAGAAAATTATCAGCAGGAGAGTTACTCTGAGTATGATGAGAATTGGAAAGCAAGAATGTGTGAGGCATATGCCATCGCTTCAAACACGGCAGCTCAAGGCAGTCATAGACATTTACATTTACATTTACAGCATTTATCAGACGCCCTTATCCAGAGCGACTTACAATCAGTAGTCACAGGGACAGTCTCCCTGGAGCAATTTAGGGTTAAGTGTCTTGCTCAGGGACACAATGGTAGTAAGTGGGATTCGAACCCGGGTCTTCTGGTTCATAGGCCAGTGTGTTACCCACTAGGCTACTACCACCCGAAAGAAAGGCTATGATAACATTCAGGGACATGACTTGGAACCGGGTGACAGAGTGTTGGTCCGTAACTTTCTTTGGTCAGAAAGAGGGGGTACTATTGGTAAGACAAGGTTTACATGGTCAAGAAGAGAAAGTCCAGTGACAGTCCTGTGTATGAATTCTCACCAGAGGGGAGAAGGAAAATCAGGGTACTTCACAGAAACCTATTACTCCCATCTGACAATCTGCCGTTGGATGAAGTCCAGCTGCAAGACAAGGGACAGTTGAAAGCAAAGAGGTTACAACACGTGCCTGGAAGACAAGAAGGACAAGAGCGAACATGGAAAATTTTGATGGTGAAGAAGAAGACGAATTTGAATATGTTTGTGCATTAGTACCGGAGGCAAGACAAACAAGGAGTTACACCCAACTCAAAAGCACAGCGAGATCTCCCACTACACAACGTAATAGAAGAGCAGCAAGTGGAACATCAAGAACAAGAAGGAACAGAAGGTGACCATTCAACAGACTACTCCAACACAGGAGAATGTGGAAGATAATGTGCAAGAGTCAAATGAACAGGACAACTCAGTGCCAGTTCAGCAAGAATCTGAAAGTCAAGATATGAATGACACCACTGCTCACACTTCCAGAGTGAGGCAACCATGGAAGATCTTGACCTGCTGATTTGGGTAATCCTTTTCTAATAGCTGCAAATACAAGTAATATGCAGATTTAACCCATCCAGGTACAGTTAGTGAGTTGTTAGCGAAATGGAGACTGGAGGGTGAAGGAAGATGTAAAACTTGCATTACTTTAATATACACAGTCTCTGATAATATGTGTTGAAACTGCGTGTGCTGCAATATTTCTTTCAAAATACAATCATTTTAGGCTGTTGGTACAATACTTCAAAATTTAGGATCTGGCAACACTGCTGACTGCTCATCTACTGCATGAGCACGACCTGATCCAATTACAACTAAAATCAGTGATTGAAATTGAGCTAGTGCTGCGCCTCTTTGATATACTGTCAGATCACTTGGCGAATGTATGTTTTTTTTATTTAGTTTTGCAGCCACGCTTATAAAAAAGGTGCGAGGTGTGCTAGCTGTGAGGACCATGGATTACTGACAGATTTGTTTTATTATTTATTGGGTCTGCAGTATTCTTAAGACCATTTAACTCTGGATTTAAAGATTACTAGTCATATGTAATATTTAAGGCCTTAAATTTAGGAAAATCCAATTTAAGACTTTTTATGAGCTTTTAAGAAAGCATATCTGTTATGACATCAATTCCATCAATTGACATTCCTGCTGGCTGAATTCCCTCAGAGATTTTAATTCTTAGTCCTTTCCAAAAGTTTTGATAAATACTGGTTTTCACTAGGGCTCTCACTTTTTACAGCTTCTGTTTTTATCATGGCAATTTGCATATATTCCAGAATGTTATGAAGAGTGATCAGATGAATTGCAAAGTCCCTCTGTAAGATGGGAAATTCCAGGTCCATGGCATTTTGTGCTTTTATCTTTCGTGAAGGTCCCCCGCCTATATCTTTATCAAGCTGCGACATCCCCCAAACAAGGGGTGTCAAAAGTCAGCAAATAGCTTGGGGTGTCATGACGAGAAAGATAAGGCAGAGACATCACAGTACAAATCCTGATTGGTCTTTGGCAATGTTTTGGGAGTCAAATGTATAAAAGAGTCTTCTCTTGTGGTCTGAGCTCTGCTCTTCACTTTCTGCTCCTTTGGGAGTCTTGCGTTCTCTCCCTGTTTCTCGAGGGCCAGGCTGCCATTCTGCATCTTGGTTCCTGACTTTCTCTCTCTTCCTCTATCCCATTCTCCTTTCTTTTATTTGGGGTTTTTCTGTAACATTGGTACCATTTTGGCATACAATAGTTACATGTAACTGCAATAGTAATCTACAGGTGTTGATAAATCAGAAACTGTTCACTCTTGTAGCCTCTATTGTGCCCAATAAGGTCCAGCAAGAGGCAGGACGTTTCCTTAAGATGATTCAGCTGTGGGATCGGGATGCAACTAGTGTAGTTACCACTTTTAATACAAAAAAATAAGGGACGCAAACTGCAGCGGGGGCCACATCCCTTGGGGGCCAAGACCACAGTGATCACAGGCCCAATGGCATGCAAGTGGTGGTAAATCGCAACTTAAAATATGTTTTCAGGAAAGTATGAACACTTGGACATTAAAATAAACTGTCTTTTATTGAAATTCAGTCAGTCTTTTACAATTCAACAGACTTCTCTAATGATAATCGTAGCTGAACACAACTGACAATAATTAACATAGGTCAAAACAGCTCAAACAAAGTGTGACAGTAACCCCAAAAGCAGGCTTTGGAAGACCTTGTGTCTTGGCCAACACACCTCCAGCCCACCAGAGAGCGCTAGACCAGCCGGGAGACAGTGACCCGCGGAAGTGAGAGCGGGCAGCACCGAGTATAAAAGCCAGGTGACCCTGAGGAGATGTTGCCCGCTCTTTGTTGAATTTATTCCCAGAGACGCTAGCCTCCTTTACCTACCCCCGACTGATTGTAACTTATGACCACGACCATTGCCTGTCCCTGACCTAGAGCTTTGCCTGACCCTTTTGTTAGGACGATCGCCTGACGGATTCTACCTCATGACCACAACCTTCACCTGTCCTTGACCTTGAGTTTGCCTGCCCCTTTCGCTAAGGCGATCTTTCATTTGTTCCGGTGAGGCCGACAAACCTTGACCCAATCATGGACTGCCAGACAGGAAGGTGTCACCTTCCGTCGCCGATCAAAAGACTGCTTCATCCGGCACTGAGAAGTCGAAACCCTGTGGCACAGGGCCTCTGCAGTAAGCGGAGCAGGCTGCGGCCGCAACCAGTCTAATGGAAGCTGCAGCTCCCTACCCAGCATGAGGAGAGCTGGGGAGACGCCAGTGGTGGAATGGAGAGATGATCTGTAATGAAGCAGGGTGCGCTGCAGGGCTGAGGAAAAGGCCAAGCCATCGGCCAGGTGAGCCCGAACAAGGTCTGGTTAAATCTTTCCATGCCACCGTTAGCCTCTGGGTGGTAGAAAGCAGTGCGTGTGTGTCGAATCCCTCTGTCCCAGAGGAATGTCTGAAAGTCCATGGAGGTGAACTGAGGCCCATTGTCTGTTGTAATGGTGTTGGGAAGGCCCCACCTTGAGAACAGACAGTCAAGGAACTCCATGGCCACCTGAGACGTGACCGAGCCTGTGGAGGAGATCTCGGGCCATTTTGAGTACAGGTCATAGGCAACCACTAGAAAGCGCTGATGATATGGGACCCCTTGGAATGGCCCACAGATATCCAGCTGAACGTGCTGCCATGGCCCGGCCGGCCACTGCGCAGGTTGCAGTGGCAGAGGTGTGGGAGGGCCGTCTTTTCACTGACGAGGCTGGCTGAACTGTCCTTCACCGCAAATTCAATATCCCTGTCGATCCCAGGCCACCACACCCTGTCACGGCAGTGCTGCTTGACTTTTACGATGCCTATGTGTCCCTCATGAGCCATGGCCCGGATGCGAGGTTGTAGGCTGCCGGGGATGACTGCCCGCAGTCCCCGCCCGCACACAGACCTCATTCCAACAGGACAGCTCATCTTTAACCCGATGAAATGGCACCAGATCCTTGGGCACAGTGCGTGGCCACCCCTCTCGAATGCAAGTGCAAAGCTGTGACAGCACTAAATCTTGCTCTGAAGCCAGTTGGAGGTCCTGTAGAGACACGATGCGTGTCCCATAAAGCATGTGGATAAGCTCTGGCTCCAGTGTATCCGTGGCTGGGCCTGGAGGAGTGTCTGGAGTGGCCGTGGAAAGGAGGTCTGCCACAACATTGTCCCGGCTGGGGGTAAACAGCGGAGTGAAATTATATTGGAGGAGCCTCTCCGATCAGCGGTGGAGCCGGAGTGGTCTGTGCCCCGTGCCTGAAGATGCGAGTAGGGTCGTTAGGGCCTGATGGTCTGTGCGGAGGGTGAAATGTCAGCCATACAAGTATATATGCCACCGCTTACATGCCCAGACACAGGCCAGTGCCTCCCGCTCCCTAACTGAATACTTCTGCTCAGCCAGAGTCAGAGACCGGGAGGCAAAAGCAATAGGGTGCTCAGAACCATGTTGGCACTGAGAAAGGACAGCACCTAGCACTACACCAGAAGCATCACATGTCAGAAAAGTGGGGCAAGACAGGTCAAAGTGAGCAAGCACCGGTGGTGAGGTAAGCTGGGCCTTTAGCTGACGAATGGCTGTGGAGCAGGCTGAGGACCAGGCCCTGAAAGGATGCGAGCTGGGCTGGTGGGCTCAGGAAGACGTAGAACAGCCTCCACGTGTGATGCCCTCTCCAGACAGGCGAAAGCCCACAAAATCGACCACTGGCACAGTGAAGACACATTTGTCCCCATTTAGCATATGATTGTGACCTTCCAGGATCTTGAGCACGCAGTCCAGGCACTCATCATGTGATGTGAGGGTTGGGCCGTGCACCACAATGTCGTCCAGATAACTACCCCCGGACATGATTTTCTGGAAGCAGCTAGGGGCAGAGCTGAGGCTGAAAGGCATCCTAGTATAGCGGAAGACGCCCATGTGTGTGACAAAAGTGGTCAGGTTGCGGCTCTCGAGATGCAGCGGAACTTGGAGATAACCCTGTCGAAGGTCTAGTTTGGAGAAGACAGTAGAGCCATGGAATTTAGCGGTCAGTTCCACCACAGTAGGTAGCGGGTACTTGTCAGGGACAACAGATGTATTGACTGACCCTAGATCCACGCACGGCCGGAGAGTCCCGGACTTCTTCCGTGCCAGCACCAGGTTGGAGACCCAGGGTGAAGCATCGATCCGCTCAATTATGCCCAGCTCGAGCATTTTGTTGAGTTCCGCAGTGACTTCATCACGAAGAGTCAGAGGAAGGCGGCGCAATGGCTGAATGACCGGTCGCTCGTCTGGTTTGAGCAGGGGCTGGTGGTTAAATGTGGTGAGACAGCCCAGGCCAGCTAACAGAGAGGGCCAGCGCTGCTGCCAGGGTAAGCTCACCGTGAGAATGGTGGCACCATCCACATCCATCAGTGAAAAGCCCAGACTGCTGAACAAGTCCAAACCCATTAGGTTAGCCCAGTGATGAGAGACGTGAAAAGTAAAAGACGGTAAAGTTCATTTATGGGGGGCCATGGTCAGGTGTGTTGTTTGGGAGCGCAGGCGGCTGGACATTAAACGTGGGCACTGCAGGCTGAAGAGGGGGCACCGGTGCCAGGCGAGACGCTAATTCGGCTGCTGACTCTATCTGAAAAGCCAGTTCCACAGCTTTGGAAGGCGTGAGGTCATACAAGGACATAATTGTTCATATGCTATGCCAATTGATCCCGAATAAACTCGTCTTCCATTGTTCCGCTATGTAGTGATGAACCGACTTGCCCTGTTGCTGCCTCCTCTGGCGAAAATCCATCCTTGACGCCAAATGTTCTGTTTGCTGTTAATGAACAACCACGCGGACTCTCGACACGCTGTCTGCTTCTTTTCTCTTTATTTCCGTATACCCACAATCCCTTACAGCAATACCCATAACCTGGAACACACAAAACTTACACTTCCCAACACTTCCCATGTGCATATGTAACACACTGCTCCACTTCCGTTCCCACTCACCTCCTGCCTCCTTCTCACCGGCGAAACACCTCCGGTCATCCTCCCCAGCTCATCCAGTGTCCTCTCCCGAGGCGACTTGTTTGGAGATGACTTGTCTTGGTGACACCTTGTGATATGTGAACCACATTTGAATAACTTATTAAATTTATAGATTCAGATTAGAACTTGGAACTCTAAGTTAAATATTTTATATTCAGAAATACAATTGGAAAGTGCACAAAACTGCAAAGGAACCTTTCTTGAACTCCTCCTTGAACCGTCACCTTATCGTGGTGGAGGAGTTTGAGAGCCCTAGTGATTCTAGGAGTTCTATGTTGTCTGGGCCACTTGGTGCCCCTGGTAGGGTCTCCCATGACAAATTGGTCATAGGTAAAGGAGACAAAGAATGGTTCAGAAGACCTTTCATGGAAAAAACAACAAAGAGTCAGTGTGGGGTCCCAGGAGGGTTACCAGGGTCCCAACCTGAAGCCAGGCCTGGGGTTGGGGCTTGTGAGCAGGCGCCTGGTGGCCGGGCTTTCGCCCATGGAGCCCGAACTGGATACATGGGCTCATCCAACTGTGGACCCACCACCCGCAGGAGGAACATGAAGGGTCAGGTGCAATGTGGATTGGGTGGCAGACCAAGGTGGGAGCTTTGGCAGTCTGATACCCAGACAAGGAAACTGGCTATTGGGACATAGAATGTCACCTCTCTGGTGGGGAAGGAGCTGGACCTTGTGGAAGAGGTTGAGCGGTACTAGATGTAGTCGGACTCACCTCGACACATAGCATTGGCTCTGGAACCCATTCTCTAGACACTCTTCTTTGCTGGAGTTGCTCCGGGTGAGAGGCAGAGGGCTGGGGCTTTCTTTTTGTTAGCCCCAAAACTCTCAGCCTGTTTGTTGGGGTTTACCCCGGGGGGCGAGAGGGTAGGTTCCCTGCGCCTTCAGGTTGGAGAAAGGCTCCTGACTGTTGTTTGCGCTTACATGCTGACAGCCCAGAGAACTCCTTTTTGGAGTTCCTGGGATGAGTGCTAGATAGTGCTCCAACTGGGCTCTCAATTGTCCAGCTGGGAAACTTAAACGCTCACGTGGGCAATGACAGCATGACCTGGAGGGGTGTGATTGGGAGGAACGGCCAGATCTGAACTCAAGTGGTGTTTTGTTTTTTGGACTTCTGTACACCATGTTCTAGCATAATGATGCCCATCAGTACACTTGGTACCAGGGCAGCCTAGGTTGCAGATTGATGATTGACTTTGTAGTTGTATCATCTGACCTGCGGCCATATGTTTGGGACACTCTGGTGTATAGAGGAGCAGAGCTGTCAGCTGATCACCACCTGATGGTAGACCCAAAAATATAGTAAGGGTCTGCTGGGAAAGCCTGGCAGAAGAACCTGTCAAGATGGTCTTTAATTTCCATCTCTGGCAGAGCTTTGACTGTCTCTAGCTGTGGTCACAACGTGGCCAGTGCCAGTCGTGGCGGTAACCCCCGTACCCACTGGTGGACACTAGAGGTTAGGGGAGCCGTCAGGCTGAAGAAGGAGGCCTACGGGGCATGGGTCTCCAGAAGCAGCAGACAGGTACAGAACGGCCAAGCGGGTTACACCAGTGTCAGTTGCCGAGGCAAAATCTCGGGCGTGGGAGGAGTTTGGTGAGACCATAGAGGAAGACTACCGGTCGGCTCCAAAGAGGTTCTGGCAAACCATCCGACGCATCAGGAGAGGAAAGCAGCAACTCGCTCACACTGTTTACAGTGGGGATGGGGAGCTGCTGACGTCATCTGGGGCTATAGTCAATACGTTGAGGAGGTCCTCAACCCCATCGACGCGCATTCCGCGCATACCTGGGTATGGACTCAGAGGCAGAAGTTGCTGAGGTAGTCAAACAGCTACACAGCAGCAGGAGCCCTGGGGTGGATGAGATCCATCCTGGGTATCTCAAGGCTATGGATGTTGTAGTTAACATATCTCTGCAAAATTGCGTGGACATCAGGGGCAGTTTCGGTGGTGTGGCAGACTGGAGTGGTGGTCCCCGTTTATAAGAAGGGGGACCAGAGGGTGTGTTCCAACTATAGGTGGATCACACACCTTAGCCTCCCTGGAAAGGTCTACTCCAAGGCAATGGAGAGGAGGGTCAGGTCAATAGTTGAATCTCGGATTGAGGAGGAGCAATGTGGTCTGCGTCCTGGCCGTGGAACTGTGGACCAGCTCTTTACCTTTGCTGGGATGATGAAGGGGGCTTGGGATTTTGCCAAACTAATCCACATGTGTTTTATGAATTTGGAGAAGGCTCATGACCGTGTCCCCAGGGGCACCCTATGGGGGGGCACTCCAGGCTGGGTAGGTTCGCAGCTGGGATGAGGATCAGCACCTCCAAATCTGAGAACATGGTTCTCGACTGGAAAAGGATGGCTTGCCAGCGGCCGGTCGGCAGAGAGGTCCTGCCTCAAGTGGAGAAGTTTAAGTATCTCAGGGTCTTGTTCACGAGTGAGGGAAGACGGGAGCAGGAGATCGACGGGCGGATTGGGGCAGCATCTGCATCACTGAACAGATCTGTTGTGGTGAAGAAGGAGCTGATAAGCAGAGGAAGACTAGGATGAGGTATTTACTGACTGTCACAACCATGCTGTCATGACGAGGCAGGTGAACGGATCCAGGACCGGAGT